>NC_057802.1:38334423-38368840 GCF_018294505.1 Triticum aestivum
GACTCCTTCTCTCTCTCACACACACACACACCCCACACACACACACACACATCCCACACACACACTAAGTCTCCATCTCACACACACATGCTCTAGGCGGAGCATTTGTTCCTACCACCCTTCATCCAACCTTACCCGTATGATAAACAATCACCTTTATTTACTTGCATAACATGGACAAATTCCACTTTACTTTAGTAGTCAGCAAACTTATCATCTGTACCCTTATAAAAAATGAGTTGGCGGTGATGGTGTGCCTGCCATCTTGTAATACAGACCGTATGATCTATATCTGAGGATAGAAAGCAAACTATGATAATTTTACAAAAGATACCCGCACCTCTCTCCACACCATTATCTCCCGCAACCTCATTGCTCAGCAATTAAAAAAGGAATAAGTCTCTGGAACAATCTAGCATGCATGGTGGCCGCTGCCGCCTGCCGGCGCCGTCCATCCCCATGCCTCCGCCCATTCCGACCACCAGTCACCACCACGCTCCACTCCTCCTCGCCTTATCTCTCATCTTTCATTTTTTCGATGACATTCTCGAGATACCAGTTTTCCGATAAAATTCTCGAGATATCATTAGTTTTTACACATGGGATTACTCCTGCATGGGTCAGTCACAACAGGTGTTCTGTAAAAAAATGCATATTGATGTTCCGTGCAATGCACGAGAATCTTGCTTGTAATTATATAACGCAAATCACGAGCAGGAAGTGACATTTTTTTGACACAACCACGTTAACATGGCCACGTAAATCACTAGCTAAAGTAAATACCATTATACTTATATCCCGATGCAAAAGGTTGAGTACATGTCCGAAGAGTAGAGTCGCACACACGCACTCTGTCTCTCAGAATCTCTCACACACACACACCAGTTACATGACGCCCACTTAAGCAGACACGTATCTTACAATTTGTGCACCCGCGGGTACACGTGATTCTGCGCATTTATTTAAGCCGGAAGGCGAACCCAAATAGTAGCTGCATTCATTCCCCTGCCGCCGCCTCTTCTCTGGTCGCCGTCGCCCGGTAGCCATGGGCCGGCCGAAGGTAACAACATACGCCATACTCCCGCCGGAGCGGCGCTTTAATATGGAAATTTTGGTGGTCATGCATGCATCTTTTTGTGCTAGCACTCCTATATAAGGGTTGACCGGTCGCTTCCCGCGGACGTGCGTGGGCGGTGGAAGAGGAAGGAGAAGGGAAGCGGGCTGTGGAGTAACGTTTTTTACCACAATTTCTTAGGAAACTGAGTGCAATAATTGAGTAGTTTTGCAAACTACCAGTACTGCACCTGAAACGGTTCAAAACCTATACTCCCTTGCCAGCGCGCGCTTCCCGCATGAAACGGTCAGCGTCACCCTGGAGCGTCAGTGCCGCATTAATGCCCGGCCAGAGCGGAGGCGACCTCTCACTGGCGCCGTCTTTGAAGTGGCGCGACGGCCGAGAGAGCACCGCTTCCCGGTGCACGCGACTGCTCCGCGTCGAGACTGGCCATAGGCCCTGTTTGGATCCATGGGTTAGAGTTAGTTTGAGCTAGTTGGGGCTTAAATAGCCCTAAAGTATCCAAGCATGAGGGTTTAAATTGGAGCAAGTTGCACCGAACCCACCAAAAAAACTATCCCACCCAAGAGGTGCTAACTGGAGATAGTTCTCATTGGGACCACTGAAAAATCACTTTTCTCTCTCCATGAAGTGCATTTATTGTCAATCTAACCCTGTCACCCAAACACCTCTTTGGCTTCAGTTAGTTCAGGGTTAGTCATGAGTTAGTCTAACCTCTAGCTAAGTTAGAGTATCAAACAGGAGCAGTATAGGACATGCAAGTTGCTCAAAGCATACAGGCAAATACGTACGTGAAAGGATTTCTTTGTTTTTGAAAACGGAACATGAAAGGAATTTTTTTTAGAATGCTCTTGGCATGTCGCTAACATGTGATAGTTAACCGACCTCAATAGACGGCAAAAACGTCAGCCCGCCGCACTTTGATAAAGACGAGGAGGGAGAAGCGATACAGGCTGCTGGATTACTAGAGATAGGTGTCGCACGAAAGCCAAGAAATATGGTGATAGCGTGGGTTAGCCATGTACTAGTATGATGTAACTACACTGGGCTGCCATGTTTCGTACTCTTCCAGTCCACTATGGAGATGATTGGTTAATTTTATATCGCTGAATAATATTAAATATTATGAGTGCAGACGCTCCACCACGAGGTTCGTTGCTCCTTCTCGGTCGTCCGGAATCTATGTTCTTCCACTCTATTTTTTTTACGTGAGCTTTGTTCATTCTTTTGCCAACACGCGAGACATCTAGCATCAAGGTGCACGTGTTATGCAAGGATCGTTCCATCTATATGAAGAACACGTGGGACTGGAACTACGAGACGGACATGTACCCAGGAGTGGACGTACGAACCTGAGTAATGTAGCGCAGTAAGTGAAGTAGAAAGGCACGAATGGTATGAACATGCGTGGCATATAGGGTGTGTTTGGTTGCGTTCTCGTCTCAGCATAGTTGTTCCCTCTTCATGCATGCTCAACTCAACACCCCTCTTCATGCATGCTTCTAGTGTATTTGTGCTAAACTAGTGTGGACTCATGCACCCTCCATACACTCTACCAAACACCCAAAAGTAGGTCGAGAAGGGAACTCTTGGGCGGCATTTGTCTCTTACTACGTACTACCACTAAATGTTATACGTGCAATGCACAGTGATGTTATGGAGTACGTGCCTAAGTACTCTACTACTACTATATTAGTTGGAGGCACATATTAACTTTTATATTTGTTTACGTGTATGCCCCGAGACCTTCCAACTAGACGTGTCTTTCTCTCCAGGTCGCACTTTGTATCGTTCATACCACAAAGTACTACTACGTGTGGTCTCCGACCCAGAAGTGGAAGAAGTGGAGACACTCTACCACGCTGTTTTTTTTACGCTGGGCTCTACCACGTTGTTCATGTCCCACTCCTTTCGCTGACGTGTGGGACATCCAGTACGTGCCGTGTTTGGCACCCTTCGTCGTAAGAGTTGAGACGCTAGCATTCATCAGAAATAAAAAATAATTATAAATCGGCAGTGATACTATTTTTTTGTGAACCAATCAGCAGTGATACTATACCACGCGGTTTCCTTGCTCCTTGATTTTGGAAAGAATACTTCCGTTCGCCAACGTGTGGGACGTCGACCATCCTGGTCCACTTGCCATGCATGCGGAACTCCAAGGGAGAGTCACCCAGGTCGTCGCGCCGCAGTAACAATGACTAATGAGCCGTCAAATCACAGGCCCACTTCCCACTTTGAAGTTGCTCGGACGAAGGAACCATCATGACTTCGTTGAATTCCGCTTCTTGAAGAAAACTACTATACCAGCAGTACTGCTAGCTACAGTAGTTACTCCAACAGAGGCCTCCTTTCGTTCATAGGATAGGAATATGAAAATCATAGGAAGTGAGATGACATGCATCTCAATTGCTATAGACAAAGAGATGCCATTTGATGCTTAGGATAGGAATTTTTCCATTTAGTCTAGGCTAATGTACTGGCAATTTGCTCTAAAAACTACAGTAGTAACTAGTAGTATTCGTACATGCTCTTACTCAAACACATACACACACTAACTACTAGTACTACTAATTCTCACATGCTGGCCAGACGTCGTCGTTCTCCTTCCCGGCTTTGTCGGCGACACCCCACCGTGCTTGGATCTCCGCCGACCTCTCCGCAGCAGCACGTGCATCCTTTTCTTTCTTGCGGCGGCGGGCCTCTCTTTTCTTGAGTGCTTTTTGACTTTTCCGCTCCCTCTGTGCGGCTTTGGCCGCCTCTTGCTCTACCGCCCATTCGGCCTTGGCATCTTCAAATTCCTCCCACATAGTTGTGAGGTCGCGAGCGGCGATGAACTCGGCACGGCGGGATGCCATCGCTTCCCTACCATTTTGTGTGCGGTCGTGGGCGGCGAGGAACTCGGCGCGGCGGGATGCCATCGCTGCCTTACCGGTTAGTGTGCTGCGCGGTGGCATGAACGACCCTTGGTGAGAGCTCTGGGGTGGGGTGGCCGGACAACCGTATAGTGCATTGGTTTGTCAAGAGCTCAAGGACAGAAGACGAAGCAAATTTGGATTCCCCTTCAATCCTGGTCATTTATTACCAAGCAAAATGCATTGGCGGTCATCGAACTTGTCTTGATAGCTCACTTTGATCATTGTATACGAGATATGGTGATTATATGGTCACTGGCTCAGCGTATAGCTCCGTATTTGTCTGGTTGACCAGTCAAACGGTCCGCATGCGCCTCATCAACTCGTGTTCTTTATCTATCTACGCGGGCCTACCTGTCAATGGAGAAAGAAATACTGTAAAAACCAAAATTATGCGTATGTGGGGAATCAAACCACGGACTCGTCGCTGCAACACACCCTCGTCAGCCAAATGAAAATGAAATACTTCGCGTCAGACACTCATGCTCACGCTGTCAAAGCATGCTAATGCATGCACGTCGCCCTCTAAATCAAAGTCCTGCTCATGGCGCAACGCAAACGGCGAGCCCATCACTTGCGCGCCCCGGCGGTGCCTGACATTACTGTTTAGACGTTTGATGGAGGCCTACGCGAACGCCGAGCATGTATCCACCTGGCTCAACACCAACGGTCATACTCGGACCGCCTTGCTCATGTATATCGTCCATCACAACGACAATCTATAAAACAGCCTAATATAGAGAGGGTACTATGGTAGTATGGTAAGGAGTATGTACTATCGTGAGCGACCGATCTTAGTGCCACTGCACCCGAAACCCCTTCCATCGCTAGCGCACGCTTCCCACCTGAAACGGTCACCGTCTCTCCAGAATGTCAATGCCGCATTCACCAGACTTAACTGCAGGTGCAATTGGTGTGTCACTGACATGCGGGCCAGATGCCCGTTGGGCCCACATGTCAGTAACCCAAACGCATATGTAGTTAAGTCACTGAAGCAGCATCCACATTCACGCCCGACGAACCTACTCCGGCGCCAGTTGTCCATCCGTCTGCCGCAGCTCATTGCCATTCACCCGCTATATTAACTTGAGCCCCAGCTCCCAGCCATAGCCAAAGACCCACACTTATTCTCCTCCGGTCCCTTCCTTCTGTCGGCACCACTTCAACCATGGCCTCCTGGCGCTCCGAAGCTCTCTTGGACGTACTGTCGCAGGAGCAGACGAGGGACATCGGCGGCTCCGCTCCAGGCGCGCTCCAAAGCTCTCTTCGACGTACTGTCGCAGGAGCAAATGAAGGAGATCGCCGGCACCCCCTCCCCCAGCCGCCCTCCGCCGCCATGACCAGGAAGCCGGCACGCGTGCGCCGGCGCAGCCGGCAACGAGGAAGAGTAGTACACGGTAGGTCGCCGCCGCTCTGGAGGAGGAGGTTATCGAGGCGGATGAGGAAGAGGCAAAGGCAATGGCCGGCTTTCTCGGGTTCATGGCCGGACATGGTGGTCGGGCGCCGGCGATCGTGTAGATTAGGTTTACAGTAGGTTTTAGTACGGTTTGTGTGAAATATGTAATGAATTTCGTCCAGTTTGTAGGAAAAGTTTTCGAAATGTAATGAATTTCATCCGGTTCATTTGAAATTTGCTTTGTTTGCACGAATTTCGTCCGGTTAGTTCATATAGTTGTCGAAAGGTATGCGGGCAGCATCGGATGGAATCCATCAGTGTCCTCGGACAGATGCCGGTGTAAATTTGTGTGCCAGTGCTGGAGATGCCCTAACTATCTTGCTATAATTGCTAACAATCCTCCATTATTTGGCAGGGAACAGTTATCCCTCGATCAAAATCAGATCCTCGGTGTTTCGCACTCCTCCCGCGTAAGAGTGTAAACTCTTACTTACATAAAAATGGAGCAAGTGGATGGCACTGTAGCACGTCATATCACTCGAACTACCCCGCCTAACGAGCGGGAAAGCACCGCCCTTGTCATTTTGTTCTGGATTTCTATCGATCGATCGCGCGAAAATGTTACGCTTCGTAAGTTCTAAAGGAAAAGGCGGCACACTTACGACTCGTACGCGTCGCAACCCCGATAGTCCAGCTCGCACGCCGCTCACTAGAGGGGACACGCGTTGTCTTGCAATTTCACTGACATGTGAGACCATAATTGAATAAACCGTCGATAGCCAAAATCTAATCGCTCGGCAGGCGTCGGCTGAGAAGAGAGAAACGGGGGAGGGAGAAGAGATCGCCTGCCCGCCGCGCACGGACTCCAAGAAATATATGGTGATAATGTGAGGTGGGCCATGCTGGAGTCCAGACCGCTTCCGGAGCCCGCTCTCACCGCCCTGGCCCCTCAAGACGCCAGCTGCCCGCCGCATGCATGCATAGCAAGTACTCCCTCCGTTCCTAAATATAAGTCTTTTTGGAGATTCCACTACAAACTACATACAGATGTATATAGACATATTTTAGAGTGTAGATTCATTTATTTTGCTCCGTATGTAGTCAATAGTGTAACCTCTAGAAAGACTTATATTTAGGAATGGAGGGAGTAGTACTCCTTATGTGGAGGAGAGAGAGGCATTGACAAAGTCAAGGAGTGGGCTCTGCAAGAGCCCGTCTCTACACGTGCTCCTAGGTATAAAAAATAATTCTAAAAAGGCATAAAAAACAATTGTGTCTTAAAAAAGAAAGGTAAAAAACATTTGAGAGGAAATAGATAGAGAGAAAGTGAGAAAAAGCTGTAACCTGGGCATTACATGAGGAAGGAGGGAGTGGTGCACATGCCAAGTTCACTGGGCTGCCGTGTTTCACACTCCTCCGTCGTAACAGTGGAGACAATAGCTTTCATCAAAAATAAACAATGAATACGCGTTGCTCATCCTCTATATCGGAAAGAATACTTTCATTCGCTGACATGTGGGATGTCGACCATCCTGGTCCACCTGCCATGCACAAAATTATCCTGGTCTACCCCGGTCGTATCGCAGGCCCAACCTTTCCCACTGTAAGTTGTTCGGACGAAGGAACCATCATGACTTCGTTGAATTCCACTTCTTCAAGAAAACTTACTGTACCCGCAATACTGCTACCACACGCGAAGACTGGACGGCATTGTACCACGTCATATCACTGAAACCCACTAGGCCAAACTAGCCCGCCTAGGTCATCTATTTTGGAACGGAGGGAGTACGTCTCTGCACTGCTATGATTTTGTGTTGCACGTTCTCTGTACTTTTGCTACGATTTTCCTACCCTATGAACCAAATGAGTCCTGAATGTATGTCGACTATTGTCTGATCGATCGCTAAGCCTACAATTTTAGGAGCTAGGGCTATTGGTCGATCGACGAGGGATAAGTATAAGCGTACCACGAGCTCATCAGCCCCAACGTTTCTCTTCGGTGAGTGTTTTGCAAGTACTATAGCTCGCACAGTAGCTAGCCTACTAACACCAAGAATCATCAAACAAGCCCTGCTGATATGATAAACAGTTCAAACTTACATCTAAGCATGCCATATATTACATCAAAAGTTGGTGAGGATACATCTGTTTCCATAACTCGGAGAGGGTTCGCATGATTCATCGCATGATTCACTATCAAACAAAAGTAGCAAGATCCGCCCACACAAGACAGTGCACTAGCCCTAAGATGGTTTGATAACACGCATCGTTCTGGTAATTAAACACAGGGCAATGCAAACTACCCTGAAGGATTAGCGCGACCAACTATTTCTTGTCATCGATCTCTCGGGCAATGACCACAGCACGAACAGCGGCATGGGAATCGATTTCTGGGGTGATGTCCACAGGACTGACTGCGACATCGGAATCAATCTCTAGGGTGATGTCCACAGGATGGACAGCGGCATCGGAATCGATCTCCGGGGCGATGCCAACAGGACGGGCCACGACATCGGAATCATCAAGGATGTCCACCGGCACCTGCACAACCCTAACATATTAGCAAGCACATTGCAAATAATCAAAAACCACAACTATGGTAATAAGCCATTATTCTTTACCTTGTGCAGCTCACCGGGGGATCTCATCCCTCCGGGGGCCATCTCCTCGTCCTCGATGGGGGCCATCACCTTGCTAGGGGAATACTGCTTCTCAACGGCGACTATCTCCTCAAACTCGGTCTTGAGCCTCACATAGGTTGCAATCAGAGTTCCTGGGGTAGGCACGATGGGGCCCTTGTTGTTCTTCTAACTTTCTTTGAGGAGTTCGTCCGCCAACGTCCTCAACTCTTTGGCCAGTGCTTGTTTCTTGGAGTTCTTCGTCTCCATGGGTTGGCCCGCCAACATGGTCAACTCGTTGGTCGGTGCTCGCTTCCTGGAGATCGCTGTCTCCAGTGGGTTGTCTGCCGGCAACTCTTTGCTTAGTGCTCCAGGATCCATCAATGAACTAACAAACAAAAAGCAATCGAAAGGAAACCACAATCGCAATGAAAACGGGAAAAGAATAGGATGTGAGAATCGGTGGGTGCTTCGCAAAAAGAAGATTCTTGGAATGAAAATATAGCAGCATAACTGATTCGCCCACCTTTCCTTCGTCGGTACAGAAGAAAAATGGCAGAAGTGAGTAGCCTGGAGTGAGGTTTTCTTCAAGAAAGGGAAGAAAGGGCTTGAACGAGCGTTCCAGTGAAATGATGGTTGCTTCATCCAATCCAACTTGGAGGCCACCTTACCACTGCTGGTAAAGGTGTGGGTTTTGTGATATGACGGGTCATGACGGCCACACCGGGGTGACAGGTGAGTCTCGACTGTAGCACCTCGCTGTGATTTGGTGGATGGCACGCAGGCCCGGATGCTTTGAAATGCCCCGCATGTAGATAGAGCGGCTAGTCATATAGGAGTGCTCAATATTGTGCACCGCGACCAAGGCCGAGAGGAAAACGAGAGAACTACGTAATTAATGCATGAGTTTAATTAGGGTAGTTTTGTAAAGTACGAGATACATTCCTCCAATCGCAAAATGCCTTGGTTCATGAGATTTGAGCCCTATAAACCGGAAGGGAGGGAGTACTGCACACGGTGTAGTCTAGTCACTTGTTGAAATCTCTAGAAAGGCAAATACTCCTTTCCGGTTTACAGGGCTATACTACTCCCTCCGTCTAGGTGTGTAAGTCATCTTACGAAAACCAAATAGTCCCAAAACACTTAGGCGCGGTGCATTAACTTCTACCTTGTTTCTTGTTTCTTGACATATCAACCAATAAGAGATGAGAGGTGTGCATGCTTTTAATGACTTGCAATGGCTAGTTCATTGCATGCAATGCTATTAATTAGCAAATAAACATTGGTGACCCCAGGAGGAAACGGTGCTAAGCGCGTGGACCTATGCAGAATGAGTATCAACCAATGGCTAATGGAGTTTAATTGTTAAACAATAGCAATTTTGTCTCATGCAAGAGCCTGACTAGTACTCCAAGGAACCGCACCACGCGAGCGTTCGCAACTGCCACGTTCGGGTTGCTCTTGGCTCTTCGCCTCTTTGAGAAGACGAACAATGATGTTACTCCTACTTCTACAGTATTGAATCCACTGCTGCATGTCCGTCCACCTTGTGCGGGAGGGATAGCCTGTAGCGAAAGCTTCTACTTACTGCTCCTGCCTTTGCGTCTATGACAGGTGGGCCCAACAGGTGGTTGGCCCTCCTATCATGCAGCCAAAGGCAGGTGCAGTTAAGGCACCGGAGCTCAGTCCGCGAGGGAGAGGGCGTTGTAGTAATCAAATTTCTCGGTCTTGTACAAGTTGACGCGACACATCAAAGCACTGCACTCGATATAAGTCTTTTTACACATTTAAAATGGGCTACTTCGTATGTAGGAGTAGACATATTCTGCTTCGTATGTAGTCACTTGTTGCAATCTCTAAAAAGACTTATATTTGGAAACGGAGGGAGTACAACGCATGCATGCATGCCGTGACTTTCCTTTTGATATTTGCATGTGTTGATTTGATGCACCTTGCCAAATTTTGACTATAAATTTAACTAACCAAATTTTCATGCATGTCACAAAAAATTACGGGGATGTTTGGATTGTGACTATGTTTGTCTTATGTTGCCACATTATTTTTCCCACACTTGCCTAACCTGAGTTGCTCAAATTGTTAGACACACTTTGGCTTGCCTAAGGGAATCTTGCCACAATTTTTGTGTCTATGACATGTGGGGTTCACTGCTAATAAAAAAATCTTGTCTTAGGTGTGGCTTATAAAAAAGACTTATATTTAGGAACGGAGGGAGTAGAAAATATAAATAATAATGCATGTTGGGGCAACCCACATTTCCGCTAATTTTAGTCGTGGGCTTGTTCACAATTTTTACGAGGGGTTGGTTGTTCATTTAATGGAGGGACTTGTAGTACCAGACATGAACGATACAAAGTGCGACCTGGCACACCGTAACACCACTTGGAACAAGCGAGTAGCTATCTCAAAAAACAATCAACAACTAAAAAAATCGCGACCTGGCATGTAGTAGTACACAATTTTAAACGATTGTTTTGATGGAGTGAAAACGGAAAACTACCCCACTACGTATATATAGGCCGGAGCCTCCGCGCTTGCTTGCTAGGGTTGCTCTATTCACACACTCTCATCCTCTCTAGATCTAAAGAAGATAGGGGTAGTAACACTGTCTTTCTCCCATCAAAAAACACTGGCTTTCTATCCTCACCGCTGGTTACAGATCCGGACGTATCCCCCTCTGCCGGTGAAGGGGGGGAGGGGCAGCGTTTAGGCCGTCGTTGACAGCGAGGGAGGAGACCCACTGCCGGCCGCACCGTTATCTCTGGCCGAGCGCCGGCGCAGGAGGTCCTCCGATCCCTTCGTAGTTGCCTGTGGGCGGATCCGGCCTCCCGCCGCCCACCTATCCACATCCCGACGACCTTCAGGTATATCTTCGTTCAAAACCGCCTTAGCTCTACTTCCCCAGCTCACTACATCGCTGCATGTGCATCATTTTCTACCTCTCAGCCCCTCTCGATCGGATGGTCCAACGTCACATTTTTTTTCTTCTATTGTTAGAGGTAAAGCTACTTCATGGAGTCGAATCTTGTACTCCCTCCGTCCGAAAATACTTGTCATTGAAATGGGTGTATCTAGATGTATTTTAGTTCTAGACATCCATTTTGATGACAAGTAATTCCGGACGGAGGGAGTACTTGCTTCAAACAAGAAATAAAGTGGGGGTGGGGGAATTTAGTATGTACTCCCTCCGTTCAGAATTACTTGTCTCGGAAATGGATGTATCTAGTACTAAAATACATCTAGATACATCCATTTCTGCGACAAGTAATTCCGAATGGAGGGAGTATATCGGACTTGGTACAAACAGGAAGGAAAGGGAGTGAATGTAGTACAGACTGGTCATCCAACCGGTCTCTTGGTCGAAAAGGGAAATATAGGGATAACGCTGTACACAGTGGTATGACCAGGACTAGATTTGCTATCCACACATAGGAGTAGGTGGCTAGAGTGAACAAAAATGGGACCAACCCAGATATGTTTCTTGGATGTTTGTTTCTCGGGGCAACAAACTATGAATCACCATTTTATGCCCGTGTTTACGTACATGGTGCTGCACTGCTGGTGCACCCACTGTCCCATGCCCTTATACCAAATATTTAGGCTCCGTTCGGAATAAAGGGGCAGAAAACATAGGTCTTGATGAAAATAGAGGAATAGGAAAGGAATGTAGGTATAAAACTATGGAACAGCGAACCGGAGGAAACTCTCAAGGGAATGTGTTCGGATGGACTATGAAATGAACAGATTTGTTTTTTTAGAGTAGCATGCTTGGTAGTATGAGATGCTATTTGTTTATTCAGCTGCACAGTGACTACTCTTGTCCTCACCTCACGTACCACACATAGGTTGATTTTTTTTATTCCAGCAACACAGCAGAGCAACCTGTCTAACGCATGGCAGCGAGCGCCTGCCTCGGGCTTCCGCCCAAAAAATGAGCAGCGCGTGGATGTTTCTAATCCTATGGAATCAGTACTACCAGACCAGCTTTCCTATGAAACACTATTCGCCTTCCGTGTTCCGAACGGTTGGAAGGGAAAGAATACCGTAGGAATTGTGTTCCTACGAAAATCCCGCACCAAACCTATGAACTGAACGCAGCCTTAGCTGTTCTTAATCTAATGTCCCTGGTAAAAATGAAGCCATGACAAGTTTAACCAAAAAATTTTGCCTGTAATTGTTTGAGACTCTGACTGTTTCCTCTGTGCCTTTTTGTGCAAACAGGGATATCCAATTCACCTGGTTGCTGTTGTGACCTTTTGGTGCACTGCACAAAACTCTTCTTAAAAGAAGTGAATTTTGTGTTGTTTAAGTGGAATGTCAGAATGGAACAGTTGGTTCATTTTGGTGGAACTGCACAAAGGGAGATCTGTGTTCCAATCCTCATCATCCATATTGGCGCCATAACCTTCCTTTAGGTAAGAATGATATTTAATGCATGTGTCCATCTCTATTTTCCGACTGCCATGAGAAAATAATGCTGTTTTTTACTAGTACACTTGTACTCCCTCACTGACAAAACCAATTCTGAATTAGAAGGCCAATCATGTACTTGGTTCACCAACTGGTGAGGAGAAAGAGAAACAGAGCATGAAGAGGAAGAAGAAGAAGAAGAAGAATAAACAGTGCCAAGGCGATCTTGCTGAAGCCAGAGGCCTCAGTCGAGGCCATTCAAGGGCTCCGGCAACGACTACCTTACATGTGAGACGATCCTCCAGGGAGCCCTTCCACTTTTGCTGTCTCACTTAATTAATTAGGAGTACTTAAGTACCACTAATTTATTACTGCCTAATTTTCCTGTTGGAGTTAAACAAATCTTTAGTAGGACCCTATGCTGAATCATGTATGTGTGTATGTTTGTCTATGGAGGTGAATCATGTGGTGGAGCAGGGAGGGAATATAATTAGTGTCATGACATAATAGTGCTATTGTTTTGCATGTCAATTTATTGCCATTAGTTCAATGAGGCAATGTTTTGCGTATTGTCCATCATGAATTTGATGCTACTGTTTGAGTAATATGCTAATGTCTTCCTATCCTTTCTCACTAAGCTAATGAAGGTTTCACCCTGTTCCTACTTGTGCAAACAGGGATCATGTTGTGCCAATCATACATTTTAGTGGAACTACACAAGACAATACAATGAACTGTATCCCAGCCAGTGCTTTAACTCTGCTGGAAGTTCTTGAGATCTTTCGATATAATCTCAGCACTGGTAAAAAAGAGTGATTTCAACCATACATTTGAAGTGCACAAAAATATATACTATTGTGTGATTCCAGTGAGTGCTTTATCATCTCTTATGGGACTACATGAATAAGCTTTTTTTCTCAGGTTGGTACGGGCCTAAGGCCTTCATCCATATTAGTTTGTTGTCATCTCTATTTGTATCGTGCTACTGTCATGAGAAACTCCTTTATCTTTGCATGTTAAAGTTTTGCAACCTATGATAAATGGAAATGCTTTGAGTGTTGAGTTGAGCTAATTTGCACTGATTAAATAAACTAATACCTCTCTTTAAGCAAGACTACTATGTTGCTAACTTTACCCATTAAGATAATGAGGGTGCTTCTATTTTTTAGTGTATGTTTCATCAACTAGTCTCACTATTACAGTAATCTCACTCTCTCAATATATGTGCCAACAGGGATGCTCGATTTTGGTGGAACTGCACAAAAACTTTGGGTGCTTCATTGCCTCGACAGCTTCCGTCCTTTCCTGTCAGTCGCTAATCTCTGCTTACTTTCTTCCTTTGCTGTCAGTCGCTTGGCTTATCTCGGCTTCCAGTCAAAGGAAATAGTAATTGATATGCTACCTCACACAGGTTGGTACTGGTCTTTATCCTGATCATTGTGCCTGTCATATGTATTGGTAATTTGGTATTGTGCTACTGTTTGCCGATTTCATAAAGGAGTAATTTGGAGCCTGAACTCGCAGGCAAATCATTACATCGGGTGATTTCAGTAGAACTGCACAAAATGATCAGATGGACAGGTACTTATGTTGCTGCTATGTACTCCAAAGTTCACTCAAACAAGCATCTGTGTTGACAAGAAGTGCCTATATTCATTCGAGTATCAACCGGCGTCAACCAATTGTCAAACTCCAAGTATTAGGAGAGTGAACGCCAAAAATATTGCTTGGTGCAGCCCAGAAAAACGCAGTCCAGTCTTTGGTCCCAACTTGTGCCTTTTGGTTATCGGCACATATGGTAGCGAACTATATGGCATGGAGTCTAAAGATTCCAGACAAGTTGGTTGACGCGTATATTCATCTGGCACTTAATCAGTATGCACGCCAAGGATGCTCCATTTCAGTTGAACTGCACACAAAATTTGGGTGGTTCATTTTCTCCACCGCCTCCTTTCTCGTCTGCAATGTAGAATTTTGGCGAGATACAGGACCAAGATGAGCCAGTAAACTAGTTGGATGAAAGTAGTGGCCAAGTTGCTCAAATCTCCCTCGGCACGAGGCCACTATTTGAGGATAAACCTACAAGCAAAGTTCAGATTGTCTGTGCTGCCTCTTATGTACTCGAAAGTTTACTCGTACAAGAACTAATTTTAGCAAGAAGTACCTCCGATTGAACACCATTTACCAGTCTGTACCCTAGGTAATTAAAGTTCGTCCATGGATCATATTGGCTGTGATCTCAATCATTTGGATGCATAAACATACTGAACATGTGTATATCTGAATCTTTTTGTGAATTATGTATGAATATTGTCGTGTGATCTATCAATCATTTGGATGCATAGATATGCTGAGCTTGTGTATATATGAATCTTTTGAGTTGTTGACAGTGAATGTTGGCTATGAATATGAACGTGTCCTGTGAACTTGAGTTTGATATGAATGTTTACCTTTTCTGTTGTATTTGTGTGTGAACTTGTTAGTATGCCTACTATGGGGTATAAAACGCAGGTCTCTTATAAAAGTAATGATGTGTCCGATTTATGTTTTCCCTTCTAACCACATTATATATATTTATATTATTACTATTATCGCATATTTTATAGAGACTTATATATACATTATAAAAACATCCCACGTGTTATTAACTTATAAAAGTAAATGTTTAACGGAAGTTGGCAAGGAAAATCCTGGTTGTTTTTGACTCACAGGCAAGGAAAATCCTGGTGATTGCGTACAAAAGCTTGCGAAAATTTTAAGGACCAATTTAATATAACGCGCTCATTTTTATTTTGAGCAATAACTCGCTAATTTCTTAATTATATATATATATATATATATAATGTGCCTCTCCGGTTTATTCTTTGATATTAATTGCTCCTTCTAACATAACATTATATATATAACGAGCCCACCTAATACGTGTATTTCAAGGAAGTGCAAATGGGCCGGGTTTTCTTAGAAAATATAAATGGGCCTGATTGACACGAAATTGTTTGTTCACCCAGCCCAGCAAAAGGACTGTATATTCTAGAAAACATGGGTTAAATATATGCCACATTTTTGCAGGCTGAGATGTGGGCCAATAGGTCGAAGCCTACGCAGGGCGTTGTCAACTTGGTCAACAAATGATTGTGTCATCCACAGCCATTGGATTTATATCCAACGGCCGGCATGCACCTTCAATCTCTCGTCTTCTTCCTCCAGCGTCGCCAGGACCGCCTGGTCCGGCCTCCGGCGGCTAGCGGCTCTGCTTAGCACGCATCGCTGCGAAGCGCTACCCCACCGCCGGCCAGGCTATCCCTCCACCCCTCGACACCTCCTGTTATTCTCCACAGACTACAGCCCCACGCCGCAACAGAACCAGTTATAACCCTTCTCCTCCTCTCAATCTGCGACTCCACTGCCGCGTTTTCCCATCTCCGAGTCGTTCCCGTCCGGGGCCTCGCCGTCGTCCACTGACTCGCGGCGTTCGGTGCGGCGTGGTCAACAAACGAGAGTCATCGGAAGAGGACTGTACGTGGAGAGCCTGACGGCTGGGACCCACGAGGTCCATGGTCGCACGCAAGGAAAGTTCCTCCTTATTAAGTTGAAAATAATATTTCCTCCACCTGACAGCTGGGACCCACCGGCTGTATCTTTGCACGGAAGGAAGTGCCTCCTTGTTTTGCGAAAAAAAAATCATCCCGTTGACAGCTGGGACCCGTCAGATTTGTTGACTGACTTGTGGGCCTACTAAGCGGACGTGTACGCACGGCTTTGTCAACTTAATCAACAAATGATTCTAGCAGCTGAATCGTTGGATGTTAACCCAACAGCCATGCTCCTTCTTCAACCTCTGTTCTTGCTCCTGTCTCCCGTGGGCGGCACCGCGGCTGTGCTGCCGCGCACCCGAACCAGTGAAGTTTCCCACTCCTCTCCATCTGCGACTCCACTGCCCCGTCTTCCCCATCTCCGGGTCGTTCCAGTCTGGGTGCGCTCGGCACAGTGTGGTCAACGTGGTCAACAACCGAGAGTCATCGGAAGATGACTACACGTGAGAGGCTGACAGTGGGGACGCACCACGCCCATGGATGCATGCATGCAACGGAACGCGGCGAGGTCAACGTGGTCAAGGAACGACTTCCATCGGAAGTATACTATACGTGGAGAGTCTCAGCTGGGTCCACGGCCGCAGCAAGTAAGTGCCTCCTTATTACGTGGAAAATAATGATTCCTCCAACTGACCACAGGGACCCACTGGACGGGCCACCGTATTTTGCGAAAAAACGTTTGCCCCCTAACTGCTGGGACCCACCTGACGGGCCACCGTATTTCGTGAAAAAACGTTCCCCCCGCTGTCAGCTCGGACCCACCGGAAGTGCCTCCTTATTAGGCACAAAAAAATGAATACTCCCCCGGCTAGCTGGGACCCACCTTGGTGGGAGGCTGACTTGTGGGCCTACTAAATTGACGGGGACGAAGGGCTTTGTTAACTTAGTCAATATGAACGATTCTAGCTCCAGTGACCGTACGATGTCCATCCAACGGTCGTAGTGCTTCTTCAACCTCTGCTCTTCTTGCTCCAGCCGCCCAAAGCAGCGCCGGTCGTGCCGCATGCTCCTGCCTTCCGTGGCCGGCTGTGCTGCCGCGGAGGCCTCACCGCCCCCTACTATTCCCACCGCTGGCCAGGCCCTACGGCGACGGCAGCCTCACACCACAGCAGAACCAGTGAACCCTCGTACTCCTCTCCGCGCGGGCTTCCACTGCCGCGTCTTCCCCGGCTCCGGGTCGTCCCCTTCCTAGGCCTTGCCGTCATCCACCGCCGTGGTGCTCTCCGCGCGGCGTGGTCAACGTGGTCAAGGAACGACTTCCATCGGAAGAGTACTGTACGTGGAGAGGCTGACAGCTGGGTCCACGGCCACAGCCCGGTTTTTTATGTGATTTGCCAAGTAAGTCGCTTTGTCAGGCCTGTTGGGCTGCAAATCTTTCAAGACGAGGAGAGCTTTTATTCGGCTGGCCGAGAAAATGGCCCATCAGTAATGAGAAATGGGCTGTACATTTTTTAAACACATCAAACCGGCAATTAGTTTCAAATATCTTTTTTTCATTTCGAGATTTTAAAATTTTTATGTGTGGAGAATTTGTTGGATTTTATATTGATATACATTTATTTTTAAAATCAGTTTGAATATGAGTCGAAATTTCGGGATTAAAAACAGTTCGGACCGCACCGAAATATGCAAAATTTCGTATAATTTTTTAACCGTGGCCACAATATGGGCTGTAATGCTAACAAAAAGAATATGGGCTCCAAAAAAACCTTAATAATTAGCAAATGGGCTGTAAATTATTAGAAATAATGGCAGATGGGCTGTATGTTGTTTTCCACAGATTTGAGGCTTTTCTAAAAAAAAGGTAGACACACAAGCAGTGACTGTTGGATGGCCATCCAACGGCCGTCGTGCTTCTTCAATCTCTGCTCTTCCTGCTCCAGCCGCTCAAACAAGCGCCAGCTGGACTGCCTGCTCCCTCCTCTCCGCGGCCGGCTCTGCTGCCCCGCAGGCCTCACCGCCCCACCATACTCCCATCGCTGGCCTAGCCATCCCTCTACTCACCCACACCTGCTGTTATTCTCCGGCGACGGCAGACGAACCAGTAAACCCTCGTACAGTCGTACTCCCCTCCGCGTGGGAAACAACTGCCGAGTCTTCCCTGCCTTCGTGTCGTTCCCTTCCTAGGCCTCGCTGTCGTCCACCGCCCTGGTGCTCTCGGCGTGGCCTGGTCAACGTGGTCAACGACCAACATGCATCTGAAGTGGACAGTACGTGAGGAGGCCGACAGCTGGGTCCACGGCCGCACGCAAGGAAATTCCTCCTTATTACGTGCAAAATAATGATTCCTCCACCTGACATCAGGGACCCACCGAAAGGGCCTCTGTATTTCGCGAAAAAAATGTTACCGCCGCTGACAGTTCGGACCCACCAGCTATATCTTCGCACGCAAGGAAGTGCCTCGTTATTACGCACAAAAAAATGAATACTCCCCCTGCTAGCTGGGACCCACCATGGTGGGAGGCTGACTTGTGGGCCTACTAAGTTGACTGGGACGGGGGCCTTTGTCAACTTTAATCAATATGAACGATTCTAGCTCCAGTGACCGTACGATGTACATCCAACTACTGTAGTGCTTCTTCAACCTCTGGTCTTCTTGCTCCAGCCGCCCAAAGCAGCGCCGGTCGTGTCGCATACTCCTGCCTCCCGTGGTCGGCTGTGCTGCCGCGGAGGCCTCACCGCCCCCTACTATTCCCACCGCTGGCCAGGCCCTGCGGCGACGGCAGCCTCACACCGCAGCCGAACCAGTGAACCCTCGTACTCCTCTCCGTGCTGGCTTCCACTCCCGCGTCTTCCCCGGCTCCGCGTCGTCCCCTTCTTAGGCCTCGCCGTCGTCCACCGCCGTGGTGCTCTCCACGCGGTGTGGTCAACGTGGTCAAGGAACGACTTCCATCGGAAGAGTACTGTACGTAGAGAGGCTGACAGCTGGGTCCATGGCCACAGCCCAGTTTTTTTGTGATTTGCCAAGTAAGTCGCTTTGTCAGGCCTGTTGGGCTGCAAATCTTTCAAGACAAGGAGAGCTTTCATTCGGCTGGCCAAGAAAATGGCCCATCAGTAATGAGAAATGGGTTGTACATTTTTAAAACACATCAAACCGGCAATTAGTTTCAAATATCTTTTTTTTCATTTTGAGATTTTAAATTACATTAATTTTTATGCGCGAAGAATTTGTTGGATTTTATAATGATATACATTTAGTTTTAAAATCAGTTTGAATGTGAGTCAAAATTTCGGGATTAAAAACAGTTCGGACCGCACCGAAATATGCAAATTTTCGTATAATTTTTTAACCTTGGCCACAATATGGGCTGTAATGCTAACAAAAAGAATATGGGCTCCCAAAAAAAAACTTAATAATTAGCAAATGGGCTGTAAATTATTAGAAATAATGGTAGATGGGTTGTATGCTATTTTCCACAGATTTGAGGCTTTCCTAAAAAAAAGTTTGCGCACAAGCAGTGACTGTTGGATGGCCATCCAACGGCCGTCGTGCTTCTTCAATCTCTGCTCTTCCTGCTCCAGCCGCTCAAACAAGTGCCGGCGGGACTGCCTGCTCCCTCCTCCCCGCGGCCGGCTCTGCTGCCGCGCAGGCCTCATCGCCCCACCGTACTCCCATCGCTGGCCTAGCCATCCCTCTACTCACCCACACCTGCTGTTATTCTCCGGCGATGATAGACGTACTAGTAAACCCTCGTACAGTCGTACTCCCCTCCGCGTGGGAAACAACTGCCGAGTCTTCCCTGCCTCCATGTCGTTCCCTTCCTAGGCCTCGCCGTCGTCCACCGCTCTGGTGCTCTCGGCGCGGCCTGGTCAACGTGGTCAACGACCGACATGCATCTGAAGTGGACTGTACGTGGAGAGGCCGACAGCTGGGTCCACGGCCGCACGCAAGGAAATGCCTCCTTATTACGCGCAAAATAATTATTCCTCCACCTGACATCAGGGACCCACCGAAAGGGCCTCTGTATTTCGCGAAAAAAAATTACCGCCGCTGACAGCTCGGACCCACCAGCTATATCTTCGCACACAAGGAAGTGCCTCCTTATTACGCATAAAAAAATGAATACTCCCCCTGCTAGCTGGGACCCACCATGGTGGGAGGCTGACTTGTGGGCCTACTAAGTTGACTGGGACGGGGAACTTTGTCAACTTTAGTCAATATGAACGATTCTAGCTCCAGTGACCATACGATGTCCATCCAACGGCCGTAGTGCTTCTTCAACCTCTGGTCTTCTTGATCCAGCCGCCCAAAGCAGCGCCGGTCGTGCCGCATGCTCCTGCCTCCCGTGGCCGGCTGTGCTGTCGCGGAGGCCTCACCGCCTCCTACTATTCCCACCGCTGGCCAGGCCCTGTGGCGACTGCAGCCTCACACCGCAGCCGAACCAGTGAACCCTCGTACTCCTCTCCGCGCGGGCTTCCACTGCCGCGTCTTCCGCGGCTCCCCGTCGTCCCCTTCCTAGGCCTCGCCGTCGTCCACCGCCCTGGTGCTCTCGGCGCGGCGTGGTCAACGTGGTCAAGGAACGACTTCCATCGGACGTGGACTGTACGTGAAGAGGCTGACAGCTGGGTCCACGGCCGTAGCAAGGAAGTGCCTTCTTATTACGCGGAAAATAATGATTCCTCCACCTGACAGCTGGGACCCACCGTACGGGCCACTGTATTTCGCGAAAAAAACGTTTCCCCCTGACTGCTGGGACCCACCAGCTACATCTTCGCACGCAAGGAAGTGCGTCCGGGCAAAAAAAACGATTCTCCCCCCTGACTGCTGGGACCCACCAGCTACATCTTCAGAGGCAAGGAAGTGCCTGACAGTCGGGACCCACCTGGTCGAAGCGTACGTAGCATTGTCATTCTGGTCGCGAACGTGTACGTACATATTGGTCGATGTAGAGGCGCGCACGTAGCATGTACATGTACGTACAGCGGCCAGTGTGCAAGAAAGAAAATACGGCCACGTACGTACATACGGGCAGGGTCTCGAACGCCTACTCGCGCATACGTACGACCAGGGCTCGTGTACATGGCTGGGTCAGAACGGAGAAACAGCGTCATCGTCGTGTTCATGGGGAGCCGACCGGCTGGGTCAGAACGGAATGCGTCGTCGTGTTCATCGGGAGGGCTTGGACGGAACAGCCGATGGAAACGAGGCCTGGCGTACCGTAGAACGGAGGAAACGGCCTTGTGTTCGACCGGCCACGTTTGAAACGGGATCCTGTTCATTGGGAGGGGTCTGGCGTACCGCAAAACGGAGGAAACGGACCTCCTACGGTCGAAACGGGGGTCATGTTGATCGGGAGGGGTGTGGCGTACCACAAAACGGAGGAAACGGACTTGTGTTGGAGCGCTACGGTCGAAACGGGGGTCCTGTTCATCGGGAGGGGTGTGGCGTACCGCAAAACGGGACTCCACAGGACACTGTTCATCTCCACCGTCGACCCCCTCCCGCCTCCACGGGCTACTGTTCATCCACCGTCGACCTCCTCCAGCCTCCACCTGCGACTGTTCATCCACGGGCTCCTATTCATCCAGCCTCCACCACGCGCTACTCCACCGGCTACTGTTCAACCAGCCCTCTCCACGGGCTCCTGTTCAACCACCCCTCCACGGGCTACTGTTCATCCAGCCCTCCACCGTCTACAGTTCATTTTGCCCTCCACGGGGTGGTCCTGTTCATCCTGCCCTCCACGGGGTCCTGTTCATCCAGCCCCAACCGGCTCGATCGATCGGGGTCCTGTTCATCCACCCCCACCGGGAACTGTTCATCCAAACCCCCCAGCAACGCTCACTATTCATCCAGATGCAGCATCGATCGGCTTAAGTTAGCAGTAGTAGTGAAGGAATCGCTCGATCGGATTCAGTTAACAGTCATCGATCGATCGCCCGGGTTCAGTAACGCGTGGCCTGTAGTGCAATCACTCGGGTTCAGTTAGAGCCCAACGCCTCGCTCGGGTTCAGTTAGAGCCAACGCCTCGCACACACGCGTGTACGTGTACGAGAGAAACGCGCATCGCTCGGCCCCCGACCTCCCACCGTAACCGGGAACTCCCCGAAATTTTCCTCGCCCTCGCTTCTACCACGGTTTTTTCAGTCATGGACGGCCCAAAGAATGTCATGCAGCTGCGTCTCCGGCCCGCCCAGGACGAAAAGCCCATTTTCTGTCATGATTTTTTGTCATAAAAGTAGGAGCCCATCACATCTATGATGATACCGAGTTTTGTCACAATTATCGTCATAGAAGTGTCATATGTATGACGGAAAAAAATTTCTTTCAGCCCAAAATGTCACGGGTGTGTCTTTTTTTTGTAGTGCATGGCCCGACCAAACATCAATCCACCATAGACAATGGGGACATGTGGTGGAGAAGACGATGCATCGGATCAAGTCGGTATTAGATCCGACAACCGCCAATGTTCGTGAAGCTGCAGAGTTGAGGAACTACGTCAGGCTAATTACAGATATGCACGGAGCAAGGACATAGTAGGAGAAGACAATCAGATCAAGTTTTTACTAGATCGGACATCCGCCAATGTTTGTGAAGCTGCAGAGTTGAGGAACTACGTCACTAATTGCAGGTATGCAAGGAGCAACGACAGAGTAGGTTTTCGTTTTTTGGCATTGTTATGTTGTGTCTCCTGGAATTTGAGACTTGGTCCCTAATAAGCAAGTGCAGCCTAGGGTTTCGTTTTGGGGGATTTTGATTATGTGCGTTCTTTGATTTCAGACATGTCTAGATACTGTGGAAAACCTAGGTTGCGTAATAATATGTGGCATAGAAGATGTGGCATAATTATATGTGGCCCAGGTTGCGTAATTATATGTGGCATAGAAGATGTACCTTTTCAAAGCTCACGCATGTGTCAATTCCATGTTTTTGTATATTACTTAAAAGTATTGATACTTGACTGAAGAATTCATACGCTGCTATAACCAAGGTCAGTGCATACCTTTCTCAATACAATTTCTCCAGCTTCAGAAACTATGAACAGGTCTCTACATCTATTCTTAAAATATTTAGATCCGCCGCTCCTTCTGGCTCTCCGCATTGTAAGTGCTGAGCAACCATTTTGCCAGTTTTACACTTTTCTTCAGTCACAAATACACATGTTAGAATGTTGTGCTAAAAAGCATAACCCCTGAACTAAACATGTGTCCCTAAATTTATAAATTATGCTTATGAACACACAACTAATTAGCACATTGTTGTATGTTACTTTTTGCTTAAACCAGGATCTTACGTCGAAGGGAAAAAGGAGACATAAAACATATGTGCATACCGTGCCCCTATCACTCTATCCAGTATATAAGTAAATGCTGCAACTAGAAGCCCTTATAAAATGGTAATGAAATCTGTACTTCACTGTTGGCATGTACACATCACATATAAGTAGATAACCAATCAAAAGAAGCACAATGGGGCCTATAGGGATTTTGAAAATTTAGTGCCACCAAAATTACAATAATGTTCTTACTTTTACCAAAGAGACTACTGAACGGTATATTCTCAAATTGATATATTTTCAGAGAAGTACAATGCCGTGAAAGATACCAAAAACACTTATGGCATTGTACTTCATTCTACAACAAACTTATGAATATATAATTTTCACCAAAAAAGTTGCACACCATTTCCCGTGAAGCTTCCAAATATGTGTATTTTTTCCGAGTTGTAAATATGTGTATTGATTGGGCCTTGGGGTTTCATTTATGTACAAACAAAGCCTTTGCGCACTTGCAGGATAAACCAATTATTATTATTCAATCCTCTGTTAAATCATTAAAAATATGTTCTCATAAAACTAGAGCAACCATTTTCAGATTTCTTGAAATCAAGTGGGTGTTTCCTCTTTCTATACGCCATTCCATATTGGCTTGGTTGGAAAGAAATAATAATAAGGGGAAAGTCGTCTGTTAGCTAGGTCGATCATCTTCCATCAAGTAGATTCAGTACTCCACTAAAAAACGTGAGGATTCTGTACATGTTTATGAATATATAATTTAATAATATGGCATACCTCGGAAATTGATTATATTGTTACACATTATGTAATGGAAGTACAAGTGGGTTCCACTTAAAACCTGTCAAGCCATAGATTAACATTTGTATGTATGTGTTTTGATCCATGTGACAAGCATTGTTACTATTTATTTATTTTGAACCGAAACCGTAGAACAATTGTTCTACGGTATATTTTCATTAATTAAAACAGTACACATACAAAAGAATGTAAAATTATTCAGCCAATTCCTGCTCTAGGGAACAACATGATTAAAGTAGGTGTTCTGTTCTCTCCAAAGTTTGATCTTTTCTGCCTTGGATGCTTTGGCTCTGAGCTCGAGTCCCTCTTTCAGATAATATTTCCATGTATCAAGAGTGGGTGTTGCCATTCTGAAGATTTTATCATTTCTACTCATCCAAATACCCCAGCAGCCCATAATAATAATATCCATTGCAATGTCTGATGGGAGGTTGTTCATGGATAGGTGTACTTCATCATATACTGAGATGCCTCTTTGTTTGTTCAGTACTATCCAAGGGTATGCTTTGAATGTCACTTGGCTCCAAAGGAAAACTGGACACCGTGTTTTGATGTTTGTTTACATGGAGTTGGATTTGAACAAATATTGCGAAACTCAAATTAGTTTGTTTTCAAAATCGCTAGCCCGTGCAGGTGCACGGGTTGACGACTAGTTTTCTACTAGTGCTTGAGGATGGATCTGATTTGGAGGATTTCATTCTGTAGGAATTTCTCCTATATAACCATGCGGATCATAGCATCCGGGTCACTACATTCTTATACAATCATTTGTACCCAAACTAATGCACATTTGGATATCAGGAATTGTCTCTAAGGAATCATTTGTATTCTATTTTGGAGGAAAGTTTCCGTCCACTCATGACTCATTCGATTTGGAAGATTTTTGGAAATGTGCATGCATGTTTTAGTTATTAGTGCAACAAGCTTGGTCGCGAGGCAAGAAAGGTGATGAACAACACAAGCCCTTGAACTGAAAACAGTGATGTTATTATGAAAGTATCAGGGTACTGATTTTTCTTCAATTAAGATCACATGTAATGTCTCATGTGCCGCTCTCGTATTCATCATTGTCAGAAGATCATATATTAATTTGTGCTCACCTACTCCTCTTCAGAGACAAGAGGAAGAAAATACATATGCCTTTTGTTGAGCACATCTCTTCTCACCTATATATAACTAGAGATGTGAGCACGGTGAAAGAAAACATATAGTTAGGGAGAAATTTACAACCGACCAGCATTTTCATGGTTTACATTGCAAGATAAACCGAAGACATTCTACATAGGTTGGTCTAGAATAAATGTTGAGAATAAGCGGCGTCAGAAAATAGTCTCTTAGGTCTTAGGATGCGGCTAACTTGTAGTGCAAAAGCTCCATATCCAGGAATCCATAATCAACTCATGATATATGCCAAGCATCTTCATTGCATTATCCATGATACCTTACTACCATGCAGTTCATGTGGATCATCAAGGTTTTCACTGGTTGCGAGTGACAGGTGCCATCAAGAAAGACACTGGATGTTGTTCTGCGCATCCATTGTGGATCCTTCTATGTTTCGCACTCAACATGCGCACACACATATCCTGCATCATTTGTCTTCCACGCGGTGTATCAAACAATTATTTTTTGGCTAATTTATATGTGCCTGATTATTGTATGAAAAAATAGTAGTACCTGGTCGCAAGCTCTGATTACAAAGGTTGATCAACGTGTGTGGACTCTGGACTCCTCTCCTCTCGATCTCCGATTCTTTCATGAATTAAGATTTTTTTTCTCTATCATTCCAAAAGGAAAAGAAGATGTGATTCTTTATCCAGTAGAGACCACATACATATTCTTCGGGTGTACATGCAAGGACGGTGCTCTCATGTATGTTGTTACAAATGCATTGGCCTGACTACATCCAAGTACTCATTGCATATGGAAGCTCCACGGAGAATTGTTGTATGTGGGTTGTCAATGAGAAATGACACCTAGCTTGTGGGATCATCGGATACGGGCCCTCTTCGATTCAAATAACTTTTCAAGGTTTTTTTTGAGAATTTTCATCCTTAAGAAAAAAATACATGTCGGTAGTTTAAATTATATGATCATAAGGTACAGGAGATTTTTTGTCATTTGTGCTAGATTTCAAGGAAAATTTTCATCCACTCTGGCATGTTGAGAAATCGTATGTTTCCTTATTCCCGTGTGTTAAAATCTTGTTTAACATGAAGCGACAATGATCGCACATGACCTGTCGTGGTCCCTTCTTTTTTGTAGTACAACTACATTTGATTACCCATTTTGCAGTACTCCTAATACGTTCGATTTGTGGCATGTTTTGATTCAAAGGAATAGTGCATGATATTTGAAGAATTTGAATCCATGGGAATTATTCTATGTGGATCGTTTGATTCATAGAAACGGAATTCTCATGACCTATTTGGATTGAAGGAACTTTATAATTTTCTTAGAGGATTTCATTGTGTAGGAACTTTTCCTATATAACCATTTGAATCATAGGATCCTGGCCACTAAATGCTTATGGAATCATTTGTACCTGGACTAATGCACACTTGGATCATAGGAATTGTCCCTAACTCCCTAAGGAATCATATTTACTCTATTTTGGAGAAAAGTTTCCATCCACTTAGGACCCATCTGGTTTACATGATTTTTGGAAACATGCAAGCATGCGTGTTTCAGTCATTAGCACAACTAGCTTCGTCATGAGGCAAGGGAGGTGAAGAACAATGCAAATCCTTGATATGAGAATGGTGATTGTGGGTAGTGCTTTTTCTTTGATTAATAAGATATATAACATGGGATGTGTCATGCACTGCTCCCATATTCATTGTTGTCAGAAGATCATATCTTAGTTTGTGCTCACCTACTCCTCATTCAAAGACAGGAAGGAGAGAATATATAAGCCTTTATGCATTTATTTGTCACATCTCTTCTCACCTATATATAACTAGAGATGCGCGCACGATGCAAACTAACATATAGTTAGAAAGTTACAACCGACCAAGCATTCTCATGGCTTGCATTGCAAGAGAAACCAAATACCTTCTACATAGGTTGGTCTAGAATAATTATTGGGAATGAGTGGCACCGGAAAGCAGTCTATTTGGATGCCCCTACATGTTAGGGCACCATCTCCAACTCATGCAATCCATGATCAATTCGCCACATAAGCAAAGCACACACACAGTAATATGTGTGCCACCTTATTGCCATGGAGATAGTGTGCACCATCTAGTCTTTCACTGGTTGCGGGTGGCGGCTTCCATCAAGAAAGGCCCTGGAGGCAGTTCAACGCATACATTGTGTATCCCTCTATGTCTCGCAGCCGACATTTTCAGCAATCACTATTAGACAGAGCGCACGCAAACATGTCCTGCATCCTATGATTCTTCTACGCGAGAACAGTGATATCTAGTCGCAAGATGCAACTACATCAGTAGATCAACACCGTTGCACGGTAGCTGTTGAGAGGCAAACACAGTACACTATTCTTACACCAACAAATCCTTTGATTTTTGAGAGAGCTCGATCCCTGACTTTATTTCCCGATTATTTGTAAACTACTCCCTCCGTTCCTAAATGTAAGTCTTTGTAGAGATTCTACTAGATGGACTACATACGGAGCAAAATGGATGAATCTATACTTAAAACGCATCTATATACATCCGTATGTGGTTCATAGTGGAATCTCTGCAAAGACTTATATTTAGGAACGGAGGGAGTATATGTCAACTATCTGAGAATAGAGTCTTATTCATGTCAAAGCAAAAATGCAGCAGTTGATCAACACGTGTGGACTGTGGACTCTTCTCCTCTGGATTTCAGATTCCTCCTAGGAAAAGAAGATGCGATTTTTTGTCCAGTGCCAGAGACCACACACATGCATATTCTTCCCGTGCAAGAAGAAGGAATCCAGAGAGGAAACCTGTTCCATCGGAATAGTAGAGTCCCGGCCCGGCCGGATTCACTCGAGAGTTTGCGTTCCGGCCGGTAGCCTGCCCGACCGCCTACTCCCCAACCAAACTGCTGCTACCGCTCCCCGCGGCCATAAATAACCTCCTCCCCTGCGCCCGCTCCTGCACGCCTGCCTCCTCCCTCCCTCCTCCCTTCCGTCGCGCATCACCGGAACCAATCTCGCCATCGCCTAATCCGTCCAGGTCCGTCCAGGTGAGTTCGCCAAGATTCCTCTGCTTCTTCTCCTTCTTCTTCTTCTTGATTGGGGGCTCACATTCTGTTCCGCAGTTTCAGGAGTCGGCCCAAGAACAAGATGGGCATCCTGTCCCTCATCACCGGCAAGCCGGGCGCCAGCGGGTTCGGGTCGGGCTCCACGGCGGAGCAGGTCACCGAGGGCATCTCCGCCGCCGGCCTCACCGTCCTCGTCACAGGTACCCACCACAACCCCACCCCCACCCAACCTGCCAGATTCCTCCTCTGCTAGCTCCTGCGCCGCCAGATCACCAATGGCGCTCGCAGTGCCACCTGACATGTTCGCTCTCATCTTCTTGGCTGTGCGATGGGGACACCACCTTATTGGCCGCCATATCATGCACTCATATGTGGTCACGATCTCTTTCCTGTTCGGGCACACGCGCCCTGAATCTGACTGCTGGTTATGCGTCGCTGTCAGCACAAGAACAGGAGCATCGCTACTGGTACCAGCTAGAAGCCTGACGGGTGTGCTAACTGTGCACCAGTGAATCAAATTAGCTGGCTTTGTTCATGGTGCAATGCTCAGATGGTCTCTGTGATGCTGTCGGTTAGATTCGTGTGCAACCTTTCTGAATATTTTATACTTGCTCTCTTCTTTGTGCTCTGTAGACAAGCAGTTGGGAAGTGGGTTTATGACCGGGATTTTTTTGTTTGGGGGTATGTACTGAAGTACTAAACTTCTGAACATCTGTTGTCACAACTGTTTTTCGTACACCAGCACTAGCCTTTGTTCAGATTTATGCTCTGTTCTTAATCTGAACTGTGGCTTACGTTACGGTGATCTGTTCTTCAAACAATTGCAAGGGCGCTGTTGCTTATATTTCTCCAAACTCTTGATATGAACAAGTTGGATAGTTCCTCCTTTTTATGTGGAGCATGAGAGCATGGAGCCTGGATTTCTGGGTCCTGTCTTTTGGGGACTGTTTTGTGTGGCCTTGAATGAATCCTGAATTGGTTGGTGTTTTCTGCCAGCTCTCCTCTTCACTAGAACCAATCAAATATCCCTAGCTGCTTTTGTTCAGATGAATATTTTGTTTTCACATGGATCCAAGCTTTCTCTTGCCTTAAGTAGTAGTGCAGACAATCATGATGTGACCAAATTTACAGATAGTGATTAGGAAGGAACGCAGTACTTTTTGTTATTTTTATCTCTCTTTTATGTGCTTTAGTTAATCGTAAGAGTGATGTTGTGCTGCAGTGACAAAGATCCTTTCAGTTAGATGGCAATCTCCTTCTATCCTATTCTTGCATTATGGTTTTCAAGCTCCGATGTTTACTTGAAAAGTAGAAATTAGCAGAAACGGGTCATTTTTGTCCCTTTTGCTAGTTGGTTGTTACAAGTCTACAGCAAGAGTGATTATATGCTGCAGTGACACGATCCTTTCAGTTAGCTGACAATCTTCTTCTATCCTTTTCACTGCACTACTATTTTGATGCTCCGATGTTTACTTGAAAAGTCAAATTATCAAAAACACTAAAAAAAATCTGGTTGGTTGTTAGACTACAGCAGGAGTTATTATATGCTGTGGTGACAAGATCTTTCCAGTTAGATGACAATCTTCTTCTATCCTTTTCATCGCACTAGGATTTTGAAGCTCCAGTGTTTACTTGAAAAATTCAAAATTATCAACATCTCTAAGGTTGGTTGTTAGACTACAGTTTTCACATTCATTGAAAACTAAGTCTGGTAATATTGATGGGAGCTTTTCTGCTATTGTTTTTACAGCTACTTTTTCTAGAAGTTTTTTACAACAATAATAAGTTCAGGACATAGGGACTTCTAAGGAATGCAAGAGCTTCCATTAGTATGTGTTGGAACAATTAGAGGAACCGTTTTGGGTCGTGTCAATATTGCTTATTCGTAAAGCATGGGTGTGGGTTATGCTTATGCACACTTGCGATAATTTGTTATGGGTATTTACTAATGCAGTCAGTATATTGCAACCAAGCCTGTGATAAACTCAATCTTTTTGAGTTTTCACATAGTCAATCCCTTTTTATATCGTGTCTCCAAGATCTATTCATGTCTTTTACTGAAAACCGCAATTCTGATATCTTTCAGGTGGATCTAGTGGCATTGGTCTAGAGACCTCGAGAGTCTTTGCCCTGAGAGGAGCCCATGTCATCATTGCTGCGAGAAACACAGAGGCATCAGAGGCAAGGAAGCGCATCATGGAGATACACCCACTAGCCCGTGTCGATGTTCTGAAGCTTGACCTTAGCTCCCTCAAGTCTGTCAGGGCCTTCGCTGACCAGTTCAACTCCATGAATCTTCCTCTAAACATCTTGATGTAATCCCTTCATCTCTTATCATTCCTGCTTACCTTTGATATATACATTGCTGCGTCACATCAAATTTCAATTTAGGGTAGCTGTATATCACTGCTAGTCTATTCCAGCACTGCCTACGCTTCACTGAACCAAGCCGTCCAAATTCTTTCTGTTCTGCAGAAATAATGCAGGTGTGATGTTCTGTCCTTTCCAACTGTCTGAAGACGAAGTGGAGATGCAGTTTGCCACAAATCATCTTGGTTAGTCTCTAACTGCCAGCAATACTTGAAATAGACGGAATCAATGGTGGATATCCTGATACTAATAGTTTTCCCTTTCACTCCAATGATCAATCAGGTCACTTCCTACTGACCAACCTTCTCCTTGATAACATGAAAACTACTGCCAAGTCTACGGGTATTGAGGGTCGCATTGTGAACTTGTCATCAGTTGCCCACCTCCATACATATCCAAAGGGGATTCTGTTTGATCAGCTCAATGACAAGAAAATGTATGTGTTCTTATGGTTATTTAGAAGAAAATCTAATATCGATTCAACTGCTAATAATGTATTTTTTTTCATTGGCAGATACAATGATAAAATGGCCTATGGACAATCTAAGCTTGCAAACATACTGCACGCGAAAGAGCTCTCCAGGCGGCTCAAGGTATCATTTTTCTCCAATTTTGTGGTCTTTTCTCTTCATTTTATTCATCATCAGGAGCAAACTTCGAAATAATAACTTAAGATCTTCATGAACTGCCTAGATATTACCTAGGTTCTCATACCCTTGCTTATCTTGATTTGTATTGCTAAAACTGTTATCAGTTATCATCACCATAATAACGCAACGGTTTAGCCTTTTAGTAGCTCTCAGCTAGGACACTGATTTTTTTATTAGACTTATTGACCTAAGTTGTAGTAGGTATTAAATTCTGATGCACCATGAATAATGTGCTGTACTTACACAGGAGGAAGGAGCTAACATCACAGTTAATTGCGTTCATCCTGGATTGATCATGACCAATTTGATGAGGCATTCCTTTGCTCTCATGAGTAAGCTCTCATGCTCATTTTTCCTTGTGAATGAATATGATTCTTAAATGTCAAGCTTTATATGTCCCCACGGCGTTATAATTTATTTATTCTGTTTTCATTTGCAGAGGCAATTCAAGTTGTCACCTACTTGTTCTGGAAGAATGTACCCCAGGTTCTTATCTATTCCTGGCTTTGAAAAAATTCCTAATCCTAAGAATGACACGGCATCTTCCTTACAAAGAACTTTGTGTTTTTACCTTGCAGGGAGCGGCAACTACTTGCTACGTAGGGCTCAACCCTCAGCTGAAGGGTGTGACAGGCAAATACTTTGCCGACTGCAACGAGGAGAAGACGAGCAAGCATGCGAAGAGCGACGTCTTGGCGAAGCAACTCTGGGAGTTCAGCGAGGAGCTCATCAGATCCGCAAAATGAGTGCTCAGAAAAGGCGTCTTTCGCGATGTTGTCAAGCTCATGGTACAGATGGTTGGTTAGTGTGTAGCAGCAGCACAAGCAGTGGCTACAAGTAGGAAACCTGTCACTTGGTGAAGTGAACCAATATTGTTCACGAATAAATTATCGTGCTTGTTCGGTGTCATCGAATCGTGTTCTTGTTAATATATTCGTGTCCAGTATATTTGCCGGTCGTTTTGGATTTGATTAATGAATCTAGTTAATCATCTCGCTTATTTTCAGATTTCTGTTTTTCCTGAAACTTTCTCAGTGTCACATACTACTATATACAGACAGTTGGAGAAGTTTAGAAGAATTTCCTCTGCTTTGATTTGTTGCGACTAACAAATTTCAGAAACTGGACAGTAGATCTTGAGTGGTGAATGGCGAACACACGCGGGACAACCACGTCAGGATGGCGAACACACGCGAGGCACTGTAGCGACCAGACCTCAAATGGTCTGTGCTGCTGTGCACCAGTGTCGTCCCTGGATCAGTAATGCTGACACGCACAGTACAAATGGAGGATTTATAACAGAGTAGCAATCACACACTTATTACATCGAATATCTCCAAAGAGATTAAGTTTGATAAACATGGCTTAAGGCCATCTAATAACGATAACAGCGGAAGACTTGGAAGATAAGTGAGTCCATCAACTCCAGCGGCATCACTGAGTATAAGACCACGACCTAAGGCACCTTACTCGTCGTCTGAAAAGTCTGCAACATGAAACGTTGCAGCCCGAAAACGGGTCAGCACATAGGATATGCTGGCAAAGTAACACATAGAGAGTAATGAACAATAATAATGCTATACTACATGCATATATGGCTGGTGGAAAGCTCTACGGTTACAGTTTTGCGAAAAGCCAATTTTATCCTACTTCAAAGGAATAAATTTTATTTAACTATCATGGTGGTTGTGAAACATTGAGAAGGTACCTCCAACTCAATCCCAATTAGGTGTCATCATTAACCCAACAATATTAATTAAAAGTAACATAGTGATGAGATTCAAATGATAATCCAGGTACTAGATACTCAAGTTGTCCATAACCGGCGACACGGCTAACCATGATTAGTTTGTACACTCTGCAGAGGTTTGTGCACTTTTCCCCACAAGACTCGATCGCCTCCGCTTGATTCTCGCACTGCTTGATGTTTGAGAAACGGATGACCGAGACACAGTCTTTCAGAAACAATCACTCTTTACTCTGGATGGACCGGTACACCTACTTTCCCCTACATCTGCTAGCCCACCTCTTCAAGAGATCTTGTAACCTACTCAACTATGCTAGAGCCCATAATAGCTTGTGGCTGCACACGGAAGTTTCTAGCATGAATATTCTTATGATCCCTTTGAGCCTGGGTGGCGGACCTTATAAAATCAGACAACACTGGGTTCTCCAGGTGCCTCAATCCACCCAGATGTGAGTTTTAGTTGCCACCTTAAGTTGAACCATTAATAAACATCTCACATCTGTCATGAATATCTCTCAAACCCATCCACGTCTACGAGCATAGCATGGCAGTAATAATAGCAACATAGAAGTAACTCCCAAGGGTTTGAATAGAAAACAGGTAATAGGTACTACCTCAACTACTTCCCAGAATCCCACAATTTAATTAGATCCTAATCATGCAATTGTTTGAGGAATAGATCTAATGCAATAAAACTGGGTATGAAAAGTATGATCAAAGTGTTACTTGCCTTGCTGATGATCCGCAAAACCTAACGAGTCGAAGTAACAAGCGGCACACTCCGGGTATTCTATCGCAAACAAACAAGCATACAATCAGTACTCATCTAATGCACAGGTAAAACTCGAATGAAAGATCCAACCAGAAAGTTCAACTTAAGAACTCCGGTTTGCAAAAAGAATCAACTCGAACGAAGCAACGAAAGTCAAAACGGCGAAAGAAAGAAGCTTCGTTTACTAATCTGGATCTAGGTCAAATTTTACTGTAGCAAAAACTTGTTTGAGTAGGTTAAACGGAAAGAGAATTTCGAGACGAAACTCTAGGCGCTTGAATCGCCTGATTCCGATAAACGAGCGAGAAGTTAAACAGAATCGAAGATTCGATCAGAAATCGAATCCGAGATAATCGCAGAAAAATCCGACGAAAAAGAAAAACGGACGAACGGTTAAAGAACGGACGTTCGTTAACAGAGAAAAACCGACGAACGCGTTCGTTAAAACGAACGGTTCGGTAAACGCTCGCAAAATAATAAAACCGAATAAAAACCGATCTAGGGTTTTTTTTAAACGAAGGGTTTTTTTAACAAAAACCGTCAACGACGAACGGGCAGCGAGGCAGTACCTCGTCGGGGCGGGGGTTCCGGCGGGGCTCCGGGCGAGGGGCGCGGGGTGC
>NC_057802.1:38369446-38377533 GCF_018294505.1 Triticum aestivum
AGAGAGGGGGGTGCGGGGGTTTATAAAGAGGGGGGAGCAAGCTTGGAGGAGGGGGCAAGCTCCGGCGGCGGCTCGGTCCCGTGTCCATGGAGGACACGGCGGCGGCGCTCTCCCGTGCGGAGGAAGGAGAGGGCGACGGGGTGGGCCGGCGGCCTGGCGCTCGGCTGGGCTCGGCCCAGCGGGCGCGCGCTATTTTTTTTAATACGTTCCGCAGAAAATAATTCACAGAAAAATATAAAATAAATTTTCCCCGTCTAGTTAGAAAATCTAGAATAGGGTGAACATTTTTTTAACACAAAATAAATATTTTGAAAACATGCAATATTTTTAATGCAATAAAAATTGCAAATAAAATCCAAATAAATTCCAATAAATGATTTTAACATTTTTCCTCCAGTATTTCAATTATTTTGGAGAAGTCATATTTTCTCCTCTCGTTTATTTTTTTGAATGAAATATTTTTCCGGAGAGAAAATAATTAAAACCAAAATCCTCGTCTTATTATTTGATGAAAATCAAATATGAAAATTCGAGAAAAATCCCCAACTCTCTCCGAGGGTCCTTGAGTTGCTTAGGATTTATCGAGGATTTGTCAAAATGCAATAAAACATGATATGCAAAGATGATCTATGTATAACATACCAAATTGAAAATTTGGGATGTTACAAACCTACCCCCCTTAAGATGAATCTCGCCCTCGAGATTCGGGTTGGCTAGAAAACAGGTGGGAGTGGTCTTTCCGTAGATCTTCCTCTCGCTCCCAGGTGGCTTCATCCTCCGTGTGGTGACTCCATTGGACTTTGCAAAACTTGATAACCTTGTTGCGGGTAACTCGGCTGGCATACTCAAGAATCTTAACTGGTTTCTCCTCATAGGTCAAATCACTTTCCAGCTGAATCGCTTCCAGTGGCACAGTATCTCTTAGCGGTATCTCAGCCATTTCTGCGTGGCACTTCTTCAACTGAGAAACATGAAATACATCATGTACTCCGGACAATCCTTCGGGCAATTCCAGCTTGTAAGCAACCTCTCCCATACGTTCCAACACTCTGTATGGTCCGATAAAACGGGGCGCTAACTTTCCCTTAACTCCAAAGCGCTTCACTCCTCGAAGTGGTGATACTCGAAGATACACTCTGTCTCTGACTCCGTGAACTGTCTCCTTTCGTTTAGAATCAGCATAACTCTTCTGCCTGGGCTGGGCTACCTTGAGCCTATCGCGAATCAACCTCACTTTCTGTTCAGACTCCTTAATCAAATCTGGTCCAAACAACTGACGGTCTCCAACTTCGTCCCATAACAACGGTGTTCTACACCTCCTTCCGTACAAAGCTTCGAAAGGGGCCATCTTCAAACTGGTTTGATAACTGTTGTTATAAGAAAACTCCGCATATGGCAAATTGTCGTCCCAACTGGATCCGTAATCTAGTGCACATGCTCTCAACATGTCCTCCAAAATCTGGTTGACTCTCTCGGTCTGTCCATCTGTCTGTGGGTGGAAAGCTGTACTAAATTCCAGCCTGGTTCCCAGTATTTCATGTAACTGCTTCCAAAACTTCGAGGTAAATTGGGTTCCTCTGTCTGATACAATGGTCCTCGGAACTCCATGCAAACATACGATCCTGGTCATATATATCTTTGCCAACTTAGCACTGATGTAAGTGGTCTTCACTGGAATGAAATGAGCCACTTTCGTCAATCGGTCGACTACAACCCATATTGAGTCATAGCCTGAAAGAGTCCTGGGTAATCCTGTGATAAAATCCATGCCTATTTTATCCCACTTCCATTCGGGTATCGGCAATGGTTGTAGCAATCCTGCTGGCTTCTGATGCTCTGCCTTCACTCTCTGACATACATCACAAACTGCTACGTATTCCGCAATATCCTTCTTCATTCCGGTCCACCAGAAAGTATTCTTCAAATCCAAATACATCTTGGTATTCCCTGGGTGTATCGAGTACGGTGAATCATGGGCTTCCTGCAAAATCAACTTCCTGATCTCCGGATCATTTGGCACATATACGCGGTCCTCAAACCATAAGGTATCGTGCTCATCCTCACGAAATCCCTTGGCTTTTCCTTTGCTCATCTTCTCCTTTATCTCTTCAATCTCCTTGTCTGTCTTCTGAGCTTCTCTGATATTTTCCATCAAGGTAGACTGAATCTCCAATGCCGCTAAATAGCCTCTTGGGACTATCTCCAAACATAGCTCGCGAAGGTCCTCAGCTAACTCCTGAGGTAACTCTCCTGTCATGAGGGTGTTGACATGACTCTTGCGGCTCAACGCGTCTGCTACTACGTTAGCCTTTCCAGGGTGATAATGCAATCTCATATCATAATCTTTAATGAGCTCCAACCATCTCCTCTGTCTGAGATTTAACTCCTTCTGCGTGAAAATATACTTCAAACTCTTGTGATCCGTGTACACCTCACAATGGTTTCCGATGAGAAAATGTCTCCATGTCTTCAATGCATGCACCACGGCTGCTAATTCCAAATCATGCGTAGCATAATTCTTCTCATGGGGTTTAAGTTGTCGTGAAGCATATGACACAACTCTTCCTTCCTGCATAAGCACTGCTCCAAGTCCTCGACGAGAAGCGTCGCAATAAACTTCATAGTCTTTGCGTTGATCGGGCAGAATCAACACTGGTGATGTAACCAATCGTTTCTTCAACTCTTGGAAACTAGCTTCACATTCCTCAGTCCAATTGAATTTGGTGTCCTTCTTTAATAGCTCAGTCATGGGCTTAGCAATCTTTGAGAAATTCTCGATGAATCTTCGGTAGTATCCTGCAAGTCCAAGAAAACTCCGGATTTCTCCAACTGTCGTGGGTGATTCCCAACTTGTCACTGTGTCAACCTTGGCAGGGTCCACTGCTATTCCTTCTCCAGAAATAACATGTCCAAGGAATCCAACTTCCTTCAGCCAAAATTCACACTTGCTGAACTTGGCGTATAACTGATGTTCTCTGAGCTTCTCAAGTACCAATCGTAAATGCTCCTCATGCTCTTCTTCATCCTTGGAAAAGATTATAATATCATCAATGAACACCACGACGAACTTATCCATAAACTCCATAAACACTTTGTTCATCAGGTTCATGAAATAGGCAGGTGCGTTAGTCAGTCCAAATGACATAACGGTATACTCATACAATCCATATCTGGTGGTAAAAGCCATCTTTGGTATATCCTGCTCTCGAATCTTTAACTGATGGTATCCTGATCGTAGATCGATCTTGGAAAATACTTTAGCTCCTTGTAGGCGGTCAAACAAATCATTGATCATCGGCAGTGGGTAGTTGTTTTTGATGGTCACTTCATTCAATCCTCGGTAATCAACAACCATCCTCAGCGATCCATCTTTCTTCTCCACTAGAAGTACTGGTGATCCCCAAGGTGACGAACTTGGGCGAATATATCCTTTATCCAGTAACTCCTTGATCTGCTTCTTAATTTCCTCCAAATCCTTTGCGGGCATCCTGTACGGTCTCTTAGATATTGGCCCTGTGCCTGGCAAAATTTCAATCAAGAACTCAATGTCTCTATCCGGTGGCATGCCTGGCAACTCTTCTGGGAACACATCCGGATAATCCTTCACCACTGGTACTTCCTCCTGTACAACTCCTGATAAAGAATTTACTTGAGTCCTCTTCGGCATATGCCGGGATACATACTTGATCCTTTTTCCTTCCGGGGTGGTAAGCAAAATCGTCTTGCTGGCACAATCGATGTTTCCTCCATACAACGATAGCCAATCCATTCCCAAAATCACATCCAAACCTTGCGATTCCAAAACAATGAGGTCTCAGGGGAAAACATGCCTTCCAATGGCCAATGGTATCTGAAAACATCCTTGGGTTGCCATATATTCTGCTCCTGGCGAGGTTACTAACATAGGGTTTTTGAGAACTTGGGTGGACATCTTAAACTTATTCACGAATCCCCTTGATATGTATGAATGTGATGCACCAGTATCAAAAAGAACGGTTGCAGTAAATGACTTAACCAAAAACTTACCTATTACTGCATCAGGCTGAGCTTCAACTTCCTCCACGCTCACGTGGTTCACATGCCCTTTGTTGAACGGGTTCGGCTTCTTCCCAGAGCTTCCATTGCCATTTCCATTTTGGGCTTCAGGACAATCAGTTGCATAATGTCCAGTCTTCTGGCACTTGAAGCAAATAATGTGACTTAGATCCCTCTTGGTTGGGGTAGATGGGTTGGTGCGGTTCTGTCCGTTGCCTCCTCCATTCCCATTACCAATCTTGGAGCCATTATGGTTGTGCGAACTACCTCCTCCATGGGTATGATGAAACTGTCCTCCCGGCTTCGGGGTAAATCGTGGCTTCTGCTGGGCTCCAGAATTGTACTTCCCTTGTCCATACTTCCTCTTGTGGTTTTCAATCTGCTGTTGCTTCCCTTCAATCATGAGAGCTCTATCTACCAGCTCCTAGTAGTTGTTGAAGGTTGCTACCATCAACTGCATACTCAGTTCATCATTCAGCCCTTCCAAAAATTTCTCCTGCTTGGCAGCATCTGTAGCAACGTCATCTGGTGCATAACGTGCTAGCTTACTGAAATCCTCCACATACTGGCCTACGGTGCGTCCTCCTTGGCGTAGGTTGCGAAACTCAGGCTTCTTCCTAGCCATAGCTCCTGCTGAAACATGAGCTGTACGAAAAGCTTGCTGAAACTGGTCCCATGTGACAGTGTCAATAGGGTGCGTGGCTGTATAATTCTCCCACCATGATGCTGCGGGTCCATCAAGCTGATGTGCGGCAAAACGCACTCTTTCCGCATCTGTGCATCCTGCAGTGGTCAACTCCCTTCCAACTTTGCGGAGCCAATCATCTGCAACAATCGGCTCGGTGCTACTGGAAAACACCGGCGGGTTTAGCCTTAAGAAACGGGCTAAGTGATCAACAGGTGGTGGTGGCGGTGGGTTGTTGTTGTTGTTGTTGTTGTTGTTGTTGCCTTGGTTCTGCACTAACACTTGCATCAGGGCATTCTGTTGCTGAATCAACTGGGTGATCTCTGGCGGGAAAACAAATCCGGTGTCGCGTCTCGGAGGCATCTGATAGGTTTAGAAAAGATGAGAGTTAAGAAGAGAATGAGGTCTAGAGGGAAAACACTACCCATATGCTCATGAGACAAATACAATCAATATCACTCAATCAATTCAAACAAGGCAAAACAATCGATCTAACTAGCGTTACAAAGTGCATGAACTATACTATTAAATGGGGGAAAACTACTACGGATATGGTGGTCTACTAGAAATTCTGATCCGTTGAAGACTCCATGATGTCTGCTCCAGCTTCATCAACCCAGTCGTCTTCACTTGGTTCCGAGTCGGTGTCGTTGATGATAATGTAGTTATCCGGACAAGTGCATTCGTCGACTTCTGCTTTTGGCACTGGATTTCCCATGAATACTCCAATCTTCTTCTCCAGGTCGTCATTCTTCCCTACTAGTGCGTTGATTTCCTCCAAATAATCTTCGCGTGTAGCCTTGAGTTCTTCTTGGAGCTCCTTGATCTTAGTTAATACCTTCTTCAGTTCTTCCTTGTCCGTGCACATCTGGTTCTCCTGGCGACGAATATGTTGGTTCTGCTCCTGGATGAAAGCTGCAATTGATCCATCCTTCTTGGTTCTGATCATCTCCCATTGCGCGTCTCGGCGTCCACAAATTTGGTAAATTGTATCCTTAATCTCCTGGTGATAGACTTCTCCAATGCGTCCCATGGCGATGTGTGCGGCCATGCTCTTCCCTAAACTCCAAGTTGGTGCTTCGAAAACCAATCTTATGGCACTAAACATCCTTCCTGGAATGATAACTTGAATCTTCCAGCTCTCCTCTTCAGGTAATGTGGCGTTGTAGGTTCCGGTGATGCTTGGTATTCCTATGTTCAAGTACTTGGTGACTTCCTGCAAGTGTCGTCCAAACGGCGTGTCTTCATCTGGTTGCATGAACTTGCTCCTTGCATTCGCCATTCCTAAAAGAGTAGAAAAATGAGAGGGGTCAGAAATGAGAAGAGAGAAGCTTTCTAGGGCTTAAGCTTAGTGGTCGTGTCCTACAGTCAACGTGTGCTCTGATACCAACTTTGTAGCGACCAGACCTCAAATGGTCTGTACTGCTGTGCACCAGTGTCATCCCTGGATCAGTAATGCTGACACGCACAGTACAAATGGAGGATTTATAACAGAGTAGCAATCACACACTTATTACATCGAATATCTCCAAAGAGATTAAGTTTGATAAACATGGCTTAAGGCCATCTAATAACGATAACAGCGGAAGACTTGGAAGATAAGTGAGTCCATCAACTCCAGCGGCATCACTGAGTATAAGACCACGACCTAAGGCACCTTACTCGTCGTCTGAAAAGTCTGCAACATGAAACGTTGCAGCCCGAAAACGGGTCAGCACATAGGATATGCTGGCAAAGTAACACATAGAGAGTAATGAACAATAATAATGCTATACTACATGCATATATGGCTGGTGGAAAGCTCTACGGTTACAGTTTTGCGAAAAGCCAATTTTATCCTACTTCAAAGGAATAAATTTTATTTAACTATCATGGTGGTTGTGAAACATTGAGAAGGTACCTCCAACTCAATCCCAATTAGGTGTCATCATTAACCCAACAATATTAATTAAAAGTAACATAGTGATGAGATTCAAATGATAATCCAGGTACTAGATACTCAAGTTGTCCATAACCGGCGACACGGCTAACCATGATTAGTTTGTACACTCTGCAGAGGTTTGTGCACTTTTCCCCACAAGACTCGATCGCCTCCGCTTGATTCTCGCACTGCTTGATGTTTGAGAAACGGATGACCGAGACACAGTCTTTCAGAAACAATCACTCTTTACTCTGGATGGACCGGTACACCTACTTTCCCCTACATCTGCTAGCCCACCTCTTCAAGAGATCTTGTAACCTACTCAACTATGCTAGAGCCCATAATAGCTTGTGGCTGCACACGGAAGTTTCTAGCATGAATATTCTTATGATCCCTTTGAGCCTGGGTGGCGGACCTTATAAAATCAGACAACACTGGGTTCTCCAGGTGCCTCAATCCACCCAGATGTGAGTTTTAGTTGCCACCTTAAGTTGAACCATTAATAAACATCTCACATCTGTCATGAATATCTCTCAAACCCATCCACGTCTACGAGCATAGCATGACAGTAATAATAGCAACATAGAAGTAACTCCCAAGGGTTTGAATAGAAAACAGGTAATAGGTACTACCTCAACTACTTCCCAGAATCCCACAATTTAATTAGATCCTAATCATGCAATTGTTTGAGGAATAGATCTAATGCAATAAAACTGGGTATGAAAAGTATGATCAAAGTGTTACTTGCCTTGCTGATGATCCGCAAAACCTAACGAGTCGAAGTAACAAGCGGCACACTCCGGGTATTCTATCGCAAACAAACAAGCATACAATCAGTACTCATCTAATGCACAGGTAAAACTCGAATGAAAGATCCAACCAGAAAGTTCAACTTAAGAACTCCGGTTTGCAAAAAGAATCAACTCGAACGAAGCAACGAAAGTCAAAACGGCGAAAGAAAGAAGCTTCGTTTACTAATCTGGATCTAGGTCAAATTTTACTGTAGCAAAAACATGTTTGAGTAGGTTAAACGGAAAGAGAATTTCGAGACGAAACTCTAGGCGCTTGAATCGCCTGATTCCGATAAACGAGCGAGAAGTTAAACAGAATCGAAGATTCGATCAGAAATCGAATCCGAGATAATCGCAGAAAAATCCGACGAAAAAGAAAAACGGACGAACGGTTAAAGAACGGACGTTCGTTAACAGAGAAAACCGACGAACGCGTTCGTTAAAACGAACGGTTCGGTAAACGCTCGCAAAATAATAAAACCGAATAAAAACCGATCTAGGTTTTTTTTTAAACGAAGGGTTTTTTTTAACAAAAACCGTCAACGACGAACGGGCAGCGAGGCAGTACCTCGTCGGGGCGGGGGTTCCGGCGGGGCTCCGGGCGAGGGGCGCGGGGTGCGGGCTCGGGGGGGTGCAAGGGCGGCTCCGGCGGCGG
>NC_057802.1:38377971-38398605 GCF_018294505.1 Triticum aestivum
GGCGGCTCCGAGTGCGGCGGCGACGGCGGGCAAGGCGGGCGGCGGCGGCGAGCGAGATGAGAGGAGAGAGAGAGGGGGGTGCGGGGGTTTATAAAGAGGGGGGAGCAAGCTTGGAGGAGGGGGCAAGCTCCGGCGGCGGCTCGGTCCCGTGTCCATGGAGGACACGGCGGCGGCGCTCTCCCGTGCGGAGGAAGGAGAGGGCGACGGGGTGGGCCGGCGGCCTGGCGCTCGGCTGGGCTCGGCCCAGCGGGCGCGCGCTGTTTCTTTTAATACGTTCCGCAGAAAATAATTCACAGAAAAATATAAAATAAATTTTCCCCATCTAGTTAGAAAATCTAGAATAGGGTGAACATTTTTTTAACACAAAATAAATATTTTGAAAACATGCAATATTTTTAATGCAATAAAAATTGCAAATAAAATCCAAATAAATTCCAATAAATGATTTTAACATTTTTCCTCCAGTATTTCAATTATTTTGGAGAAGTCATATTTTCTCCTCTCGTTTATTTTTTTGAATGAAATATATTTCCGGAGAGAAAATAATTAAAACCAAAATCCTCGTCTTATTATTTGATGAAAATCAAATATGAAAATTCGAGAAAAATCCCCAACTCTCTCCGAGGGTCCTTGAGTTGCTTAGGATTTATCGAGGATTTATCAAAATGCAATAAAACATGATATGCAAAGATGATCTATGTATAACATACCAAATTGAAAATTTGGTATGTTACAGGCACGTCGGGGATGGTCAGGCCAAATAGGCAGACGACATCCCACGGTGGCCTGCTGAGCGGCAGCCGGATGCTGCCTCCAGTGAATGTGCTGCCGGGGCATGCCTTGGTGTGCGGCGCCCCTGGTGCGACACCCCAGACATAGGCGAGCTCGGGCGCGAGAGCAGCCATGGCCACAGACATGGCCGCGACGGTGGACCCTGTAGCTCTGGGTGAACAGGATTTAGCAGGAGCAGAACAGAGCAAGTGGCAGTCGGATTGTCAAGTTTGAACTACTCCACTCATGCAGTTTCCAATACCAAATATTGGACATTCCATGATGGAGTTATAACCCCCAAATTCGCTGTAACACAGTAAGGTTTCTTGCCATAGAAACTCAGACAATAGTAGGAAACCTAATTGGACATTCTGAGATTAGTACTAGCATCCAGGCCAGGGCTACGTACAATCTACATTCTGAGATTAGTGCTAGCATCCATCATGCCAAAGGCTCCATACATGATACATCCAACAGGAGCATCATCTAGCTAAGCTATGTAGGTTGCGATCAAAAGGCGATCATGGCTAATCTAGTTTGCATGATCGTCAAGACTGGTGGACCACTACAAAGCCTCCAACTAATCCACCAGCACTACGACTACATTAGAGTCAAGTTCAGCGCGCACGTACAATTTTACGGAAGCAAAAGTAGGAGGGCCTCCTGCACATCAGTATTGCAGAGCCTCACCGGCGCTTCCTCTTATGTGACTGCAGCTGTCTCAGGAGGAACTGGATGGCTTCCTCCAGCGTTGCTTTCCTGTCATCCTTACAGTTCCACAGCTCCGGTGCGGCATAGCGTCCGCTGGGGTTGTACTCGTTCATCTCAAGCAGCGCCTTGGTCACTAAGCTGTAGATTTCCTCACCATGCTCCTCTTTTAAGCGGCGAAGATTGTCATCCTCCTCCCAAAGAATTTCCTAAAACCAAAGGAAAGAAGGTATGCGCCATCAGATGGAATCGTATAAATATTTGCAAGTTCACAAAAGGAAGATAATGTTTGCAAAAGCAGATCTAATTAGAATGTTATAGAATGCTATTAGTCTCCAATAATATGATGAGTATAGGCTAAACAGAGCTACAGGGAACAATAGTAGAGGTTGTACTGTCTACATACCGTCTCTTTACCATCAACCATAACTATCCTAAAAGGATGCCAGCCTGGGTTTGCGATTTCAGCTTCCCATTTTGAACAAAGAATAGCAGAGTTAATTTGTGCATCTTCTTGTGTTGCATTTTTGCTGCAAGCATTGGCAAATACTTTCAGATCCAGCTCACCCATCCTTTTGATCCCTATATGTGCCTGCACATTTGTAAACTTCTGCAGTTCCTGCCAAAATATAGGAGTATTGTAGACAAGAAGAATTAGTGATAGATATGATGATATCACTGCGGAAGAAAAAGGTGTCAGGTGCTCACTTACATCTATGAGAATTTTCCGAGCACGTTGCAACTCGACATTGCTTTGTCGTTCCTTGGTAACCAGCATCTGGACGAGTGACTGCATCTCCTGCATGTTAGCATCTTGCTCGCCAGCTCTAGCGTCATGCTGCTTGGATGTGGCTTCAATCATCTTGGACGCCGCATCGATCTTCTCCAACGCCGCATCTATCACCACCTTGGATGCTGCATCTATCTTCTCCAACGCCGCATCTATCACCACCTTGGATGCTGCATCTATCTTCTCCAACGCCGCATCTATCATCACCTTGGATGCTGCATCGATCTTCTCTAACGCCGTATCTATCATCACCTTGGATGCCGCATTGATCTTCTCTAAAGCCGCATCAACCTTCACCTTCTCAGACCTTGCTTCAATATTCTCAGACATCGCTTCAGAGCCACGATTCTGATTGTCATTGATTGTTGATCGATTGATTCCTCGTTCCTTATGGGACTCCAATGGCACTGGCTCAGATGGCGCATCTGCCACGAATGGTTGCGGTGGCAGCTGGAAGAGATCTGGCCTCTGCGCCCAGATTAGCCTCTGCAGGTATGCACCGTAGTAGCATGCCCTGTTGGTGCTCTTCTTAATCAGGTGTTCCATTTCATCGTCCACTCGGTCCCAGAGTAGCCCCGTCCAGTAAACACGATGCGCCCGACGATACTGCACACAGCTCGAGTTGCAATCTAACACAATAGGCAGCCTGCGCTTCCTGTCAGTGGAAGCCTTTATTGGCGCCAGAATGTAAATATTCATGAACTCTTTGGCAGCGGAGGCCACGACGGTGCTAGCAGGACCAGACCGTCTAGGTCTTCCTGGGAGGCAGAGCGCCTGGGCGAATGAATCAAGGGAGTCCTCGATTTTTTGGCCACGGACGGAGCTCCATCCGGGCTTCGAGTACTCTGGCTCGTAGTTGGCGATGAGCTCGGCGACTAGGTCAGGGCGCGGGGCGCCGGAGGAGGACAGGTCGAGGCGGACGAAGTCGAGGAGGCCGAGGGCGCGGGCGGACGGGGCCACGGGCGGGTCAAGCAGGCGTAGGTTGGCGTGGATCCGGCGGAGGCGCGCCTCACTGCTCTCGTTGTGGATTGATTCCGAGCCTGTGGATGGCGCCTGCAGTGGATCAGCGTGGGTGGGAGCTCTGGGTGTCTGGTTCGCGGCCATTGGAGGAGCTTGTGAGCAAGGTGGAGGGGAAGGGGCTAGGTGCGCCGCCGCTCTGATTGAGGAGGAGGAGAGGGGGCTAGTCCACCATACTCGAGTGCTCCGTGTTCGTGTGCCCGCTTTGCCTTTGGTGGTGTTGGGCGGTGCCCAGCCCAGGCCAGGCAGCGACGCGTGGCGGGAGTACTCTGTGGTCTATTGCTTTTTCTTGTTGCGGGTGAGACACTTGGAGCCGTGGACGTTCATGCGTGGAGCCGTGGACGTTCATGCGTGGAGCCGTGGACCTGAGCGTGCGTGTACACAAACATCAGAACTGATAGCATTTTAGGCGCCGTCTATGACCTCGGGCTGCCCCCATTGTGTTCTTCCAAAATCGACTAATCCATTTGTTGAGTATCTTGATTATTTAGAAAACATACGATAGACTTGGATTCGTTTTAGTTTATCTTGTACTCTAACATGATAATGTACTCCTATATATACCACGAGGCTCAAGCAATGAATACCGATTTCATCAACTCCTTTATTCTTCTACTCCCTCGTACCGGTGCATTAGATACATTATGAAAACCAAATCATCATAGAACACTTAGGCGTGATGTATTAACTATCCACCTCGTTTCCTATTTCTTGCCACAGAAAAAGAAAAAGACCAATAGGAGATGTGGGACGTATTTGTGCCTTCAATGAATTGAGAGTACCACGCACAATAATAATGGTCAATTCTTTACAAGCAGTGGTATTAATTACCTAATAAACATCAAGTTTCTCATTTCTCTCTTCGTCTTGATCGCGGTGCACCACCTAAGATGCCTAATGCACCGATATAAAGAGTACTCCCTTGTTCTTGAAAGGGTGTACTTCCAACTTTGTTAAAGGGTCAAACTATCTTAAAATTTGACCGAGTTTTTGCAAAAATATGCCAATGCTTGTGAAACTGAATAGATATATAACAAAAATATATTTTACCATGAATCTAATGCTACTAATTTGATGGCATAAATGTTGGTCTATTATCGTATAAATACAGTCAAACATATTTTTTTTTGACATTTCAACAAAGTAGGAAGTACACTCTTTCAAGGATGGAGGGAGTACATGGTATGAGCCTAACTCCGATCCAAAAACCTAGTTGCCGCCGCTTCCGCACCACGCCGCCCCCAAGATGGTCAATCTCCATGATCGCCACTAGGGCCGTGCCGCCCGTACCTAGGGTTTGTCCGCAGATCGTGTTGATCGGATGTCCTAAAGAGTTTTTTCCTGATCCTTTGATCCAGATTTTTCCCTTATGCCGGTCATCTTGATCGGCGTTTCTTTTTTATTTTCCAGTCTAAGATCGGTATGCGTCATCCACCGCTGCTCGTTCTCCTCGTGCGCCTCTAGTCCGACACCGATGCGACTACCCAGCCTCTTCACCGACTAGCCGGCCTGACGGCCGTCGTCCACGCATCCTTCCGTCTGTTGTTCTGCTCCGCCCGACATCATCTTCATCCGATCAGGATTCTGCACCAACCACACCTCCACCCCGCTCAGCTGCATCGGTTCGTCGGCCCTGACGCCGCCACACACGTGATACGTTCACCGGTTGCGTTGTGCTATGTGCCTTCGCCTCGCTAGGGCGTGGGCTGCGTGCACGCGCCAACTGCTCATGCATCGTATCAGTGGCTCGGCCACTTTATCACCGAGCAGCATCCCCGACCTCACGAGCGGTCAGATTGACCACCTGTCACCGCTCCGCCCCATCCCACTACTGGAATTCTGGGCTACGCCGAGTGCCACGGAAACTCGGCAAAGGGCCGAAATCCGCCGGCAAAGCCTTTGCCGAGTGTCACCCTCGGCAAAAGCCACCCGGCGTACACCTCTTCGGCAAACAGGAGTTTGCCGAGAGCCAGAACACGGGCACTCAGCAAAGACTTTGCCGAGAGCCAAACAGTACCACTCGGCAAAATAAAGTAGCTAACGGATAGCAGACGGTGACGGCGGTTCCTGACACGTGGGACCAGGCGAACAGGCCGAGGGCCAACTTTGCCGAGAGCCACACTCGGGAAAGCCACCCAGTAGGTGGCTGACACATGTCAGCTCCTGACATGTGGGACCAGGCGAACAGGCCGAGTGCCAACTTTGCCGAGAGCCACTCTCGGCAGAGCCACCCAGTAGGTGGCTGACATGTGTCAGCTCCTGACATGTGGGATCAGGCGAACAGGCCGAGTGCCAACTTTGCCGAGAGCCACTCTCGGCAAAGCCAGCCAATAGGTGGCTGACACGTGTCAGCTCCTAACATGTGGGACCAGGCGAACAAGCCGAGTGCCAACTTTGCCGAGAGCCACTCTCGGCAAAGCCACACAATAGGTGGCTGACACGTGTCAGCTCCTGACATGTGGGACCAAGCGAACAGGTCGAGTGCCAACTTTGCCGAGAGCCACTCTCAGCAAAGCCACCCAGTAGGTGGCTGACACGTGTCAGCTCCTGACATGTGGGACCAGGCGAACAGGCCGAGTGCCAACTTTGCCGAGTGTCGCTCTCGGCAAAGGGAGCCAGTAGCAGGCTGACACGTGTCAGCTTTCGACACGTGGGGCCAGGAGAAATAGGCCGAGGGCCATCCTTACTCTATCTTTGCCGAGTGTGGCTCTCGGCAAACTGAGCCAATAGGGGAGGGCCACGTCACTGATACGTCTCCAACGTATCTATAATTTTTGATTGTTCCACGCTATATTATATTCTGTTTTGGACATTATTGGGCTTTATTATACACTTCTATATTATTTTTGGGACTAACCTATTAACCGGAGGCCCAACCCAGAATTGCTGTTTTTTGCCTATTTCAGAGTTTCGCAGAAAAAGAATATCAAACGGAGTCCAAACGGAATGAAACCTTCGGGAACGTGATTTTCGGAACGAACGTGATCCAGAGGACTTGGACCCTACGTCGAGACATCAACCAGGAGGGCACGAGGTAGGGGGCGCGCCTACCCCCCTGGGCGCGCCCTCCACCCTCGTGGGCCCCCTGTTGCTCCACCGACGTACTCCTTCCTCCTATATATACCTACGTACCCCCAAACTACCAGATACAGAGCCAAAAACCTAATTCCACCGCCGCAACCTTCTGTACCCGTGAGATCCCATCTTGGGGCCTGTTCCAGAGCTCCGCCGGAGGGGGCATCGATCACGAAGGGCTTCTACATCAACACCATAGCCTCTTCGATGATGTGTGAGTAGTTTACCTCAGACCTTCAGGTCCATAGTTATTAGGTAGATGGCTTCTTCTCTCTTTTTGGATCTCAATACAATGTTCTCCCCCTCTCTCGTGGAGATCTATTCGATGTAATCTTCTTTTGCGGTGTGTTTGTTGAGACTGATGAATTGTGGGTTTATGATCAAGTTTATCTATGAACAATATTTGAATCTTCTCTGAATTCTTTTATGTATGATTGGTTATCTTTGCAAGTCTCTTCGAATTATCAGTTTGGTTTGGCCTACTAGATTGATCTTTCTTGCAATGGGAGAAGTGCTTAGCTTTGGGTTCAATCTTGCGGTGTCCTTTCCCAGTGACAGTAGGGGTAGCAACGCACATATTGTATTGTTGCCATCGAGAATAAGAAGATGGGGTTTATATCATATTGCATGAGTTTATCCCTCTACATCATGTCATCTTGCTTAAAGCGTTACTCTGTTCTTATGAACTTAATACTCTAGATGCATGCTGGATAGCGGTCGATGTGTGGAGTAATAGTAGTAGATGCAGGCAGGAGTCGGTCTACTTGTCTCGGACGTGATGCCTATACACATGATCATACCTAGATATTCTCATAACTATGCTCAATTCTGTCAATTGCTCAACAGTAATTTGTTCACCCATCGTAATATGTATGCTCTTGAGAGAAGCCACTAGTGAAACCTATGGCCACCGGGTCTATTTTCCATCATATTAATTTCCCGTCAACAAGTTATTTCCAGCGCCGTTTCTACTTTACTTTCTTTACTTTGCATCTTTATCATAAAAATACCAAAAATATTATCTTATCATATCTATCAGATCTCACTCTCGTAAGTGACCGTGTAGGGATTGACAACCCCTTATCGCGTTGGTTGCGAGGATTTATTTGTTTGTGTAGGTGCGAGGGACTCGTGCTGTTGGGGAACGTAGTAATTTCAAAAAATTTCCTACGCAGACGCAAGATCATGGTGATGCATAGCAACGAGAGGGGAGAGTGTTGTCCACGTACCCTCGTAGACCGACAGCGGAAGCGTTATCACAACGCGGTTGATGTAGTGGTACGTCTTCACGATCCGACCGATCAAGTACCGAACGTACGGCACCTCGGAGTTCTACACACGTTCAGCTCGATGACGTCCCTCGAACTCCGATCCAGCCGAGTGTTGAGGGAGAGTTTCGTCAGCACGACGGCGTGGTGACGATGATGATGTTTCACCAACGCAGGGCTTCGCCTAAGCTCCGCAACAGTATTATCGAGGTGTAATATGGTGGAGGGGGGCACCGCACACGGCTAAGAGATCTCAAGGATCAATTGTTGTGTCTATGGGGTGCCCCCTGCCCCCGTATATAAAGGAGCAAGGGGGAGGCAGCCGGCCAAGGGGAGAGGCGCGCCATAGGGGGGAGTCCTACTCCCACCGGGAGTAGGAGAAGGGAAGGGGGAAGGAGAAAGAAGGAAGGGTGCGCCCCCCTTCCCTAGTCCAATTCGGACCAGACCATGGGGAGGGGTGCGGCCACCTTTTGAGGCCTTTCTCTCCTTTCCCGTATGGCCCATTAAGGTCCAATACGAATTCCCGTAACTCTCCGGTACTCCGAAAAATACCTGAATCACTCGGAACCTTTCCGAAGTTCGAATATAGTCGTCCAATATATCGATCTTTACGTCTCGACCATTTCGAGACTCCTCGTCATATCCCCGATCTCATCCGGGACTCCGAACTCCTTCGGTACATCAAAACTCAATAAAACTGTCATCATAACGTTAAGCGTGCGGACCCTACGGGTTCGAGAACTATGTAGACATGACCGAGACACGTCTCCGGTCAATAACCAATAGCGGGACCTGGATGCCCATATTGGCTCCCACATATTCTACGTAGATCTTTATCGGTCAGACCGCATAACAACATACGTTGTTCCCTTTGTCACCGGTATGTTACTTGCCCGAGATTTGATCGTCGGTATCTCGATACCTAGTTCAATCTCGTTACCGGCAAGTCTCTTTACTCGTTCCGTAACACATCATCCCGCAACTAACTCATTAGTCACAATGCTTGCAAGGCTTATAGTGATGTGCATTACCGAGTGGGCCCAGAGATACCTCTCCGACAATTGGAGTGACAATTCCTAATCTCGAAATACGCCAACCCAACAAGTACCTTTGGAGACACCTGTAGAGCACCTTTATAATCACCCATTTACGTTGTGACGTTTGGTAGCACACAAAGTGTTCCTCTGGTAAACGGGAGTTGCATAATCTCATAGTCATAGGAACATGTATAAGTCATGAAGAAAGCAATAGCAACATACTAAACGATCGGGTGCTAAGCTAACGGAATGGGTCAAGTCAATCACGTCATTCTCCTAATGAGGTGATCTCGTTAATCAAATGACAACTCATGTCTATGGCTAGGAAACATAACCATCTTTGATTAACGAGCTAGTCGAGTAGAGGCATACTAGTGACACTCTGTTTGTCTATGTATTCACACATGTATTATGTTTCCGGTTAATACCATTCTAGCATGAATAATAAACATTTATCATGATATAAGGAAATATATAATACTTTATTATTGCCTCTAGGGCATATTTCCTTCACGTGCGTGGCCTCCTACTGGATTGATACCTTGGTTCTCAAAAACTGAGGGAAATACTTACGCTACTTTGCTGCATCACCCTTTCCTCTTCTAGGGAAAACCAACGCAGTGCTCAAGAGGTAGCAAGAAGGATTTCTGGCGCCGTTGCCGGGGAGTCTACGCAAAAGTCAACATACCAAGTACCCATCACAAACCCTTATCTCCCGCATTATATTATTTGCCATTTGCCTCTCGTTTTCCTCTCCCCCCACTTCACCCTTGCCGTTTTATTCGCCCTCTCTTTTTCGTTCGCTTCTTTTTCGCTTGCTTCTTGTTTGCTCGTGTGTTGGATTGCTTGCTTGTCACGATGGCTCAAGATAATACCAAATTATGTGACTTTACCAATACCAACAATAATGATTTCCTTAGCACTCCGATTGCTCCTCTTACCGATACTGAATCTTGTGAAATCAATGCTGCTTTGTTGAATCTTGTCATGAAAGATCAATTCGCCGGCCTTCCTAGTGAAGATGCCGCTACCCATCTAAATAGCTTCGTTGATTTGTGTGATATGCAAAAGAAGAAAGATGTAGACAATGATATTGTTAAATTGAAGCTATTTACTTTTTCGCTTAGAGATCGTGCTAAAGCTTGGTTTTCGTCTTTGCCTAAAAATAGTATTGATTCTTGGAATAAGTGCAAAGATGCTTTTATCTCTAAATATTTTCCTCCCGCTAAGATCATCTCTCTTAGAAATGATATTATGAATTTTAAGCAACTTGATCATGAACATGTTGCACAAGCTTGGGAGAGGATGAAATTAATGATACGTAATTGCCCTACGCATGGTTTGAATTTGTGGATGATTATACAATTTTTTTATGCCGGATTGAATTTTGCTTCTAGAAATCTTTTAGATTCGGCCGCGGGAGGCACTTTTATGGAAATCACTTTAGGAGAAGCTACTAAACTCCTAGATAATATTATGGTTAATTATTCTCAATGGCACACTGAAAGATCTACTAATAAAAAAGTGCATGCGATAGAAGAAATTAATGTTTTGAGTGGAAAGATGGATGAACTTATGAAATTATTTTCTACTAAGAGTGTTTCTTCTGTTCCTAATGATATGCCTTTGTCTACTTTGATTGAGAATAATAATGAATCTATGGATGTGAATTTTGTTGGTAGAATAATTTTGGTAACAACGCGTATAGAGGAAACTTTAATCCTAGGCCTTATCCTAGTAATTCCTCTAATAATTATGGTAATTCCTACAACAATTCTTATGGAAACTTTAATAAGATACCTTCTGAATTTGAGACTAGTGTTAAGGAATTTATGATTTCGCAAAAGAATTTCAATGCTTTGCTTGAAGAAAAATTGCTTAAAGTTGATGAATTGGCTAGGAACGTTGATAGAATTTCCCTTGATGCTGGTTCTTTAAAACTTAGATCTATTCCACCTAAGCATGATATCAATGAGTCTCTCAAAGCCATGAGAATTTCCATTGATGAGTGCAAAGAAAGAACCACTAGGATGCGTGCTAAGAAAGATTGCTTTGTGAAAGCGTGTTTTTCAAATTTCTTTGAAAATAAAGATGAAGATCTAAAAGTTATTGATGTGTCCCCTATTAAATTTTTGTTTTTCAATATGAATCTTGATAATTATGGGACTGAATATGATCCACCTTTACCTAGAAGGCGTTCCAGAAATTCAGAGTTTTTAGATCTTGATGCTAAAATTGATAAAAGTGGGATTGAAGAGATCAAAACATTAGATATTAATGAACCTACTATTTTGGATTTCAAGGAATTTAATTATGATAATTGCTCTTTGATAGATTGTCTTTCCTTGTTGCAATCCGTGCTAAATTCTCCTCATGCTTATAGTCAGAATAAAGCCTTTACCAAACATATCGTTGATGCTTTGATGCAATCTTATGAAGAAAAACTTGAGTTGGAAGTTTCTATCCCTAGAAAACTTTATGATGAATGGGAACCTACTATTAATATTAAAATTAAAGATCATGAATGCTATGCTTTGTGTGATTTGGGTGCTAGTGTTTCCACGATTCCAAAGACTTTGTGCGATTTGCTAGGTTTCCGTGATTTTGATGATTGCTCTCTAAACTTGCACCTTGCGGATTCCACTATTAAGAAACCTATGGGAAGAATTAATGATGTTCTTATTGTTGCAAATAGGAACTATGTGCCCGTAGATTTTATCGTTCTTGATATAGATTGCAATCTTTCATGTCCTATTATTCTTGGTAGACCTTTCCTTAGAACGATTGGTGCAATTATTGATATGTAGGAAGAGAATATTATATTCCAATTTCCGTTAAGGAAAGGCATGGAACACTTCCCTAGAAAGAAAATAAAATTACCATATGAATCTATCATTAGAGCCACTTATGGATTCCCTACCAAAGATGGCAATACCTAGATCTATCCTTGCTTTTATGCCTAGCTAGGGGCGTTAAACGATAGCGCTTGTTGGGAGGCAACCCAATTTCATTTTTAGTTTTTTCAGCTTTTTGCTTCTGTTTAGGAATAAATATTTGATCTAGCCTCTGGTTAGATGTCCTTTTATGTTTTAATTAGTGTTTGTGCCAAGTTAAACCTATAGGATCTTCTTGGATGATAGTTATTTGATCTTGCAGAAAATTCCAGAAACTTTCTGTTCACGAAAATAATTGTTAAAAATCACCAGAACGTGATAAAATATTGATTCCAATTGCTTCTGATCAATAAACAAATTGTCTAGGTCGTCCTATTTTGGCTGAAGTTTTTGGAGTTCCAGAAATTTGCGTTAGTTACAGATTAATACAGGCTGTTCTGTTTTTGACAGATTCTGTTTTTCGTGTGTTGTTTGCTTATTTTGATGAATCTATGGCTAGTAAAATAGTTTATAAACCATAGAGAAGTTGGAATACAGTAGTTTTAACACAAATATAAATAAAGAATGAGTTCATTACGGTACCTTGAAGTGGTCTTTTGTTTTCTTTCGCTAACGGAGCTCACGAGATTTTCTGCTGAGTTTTGTGTTGTGAAGTTTTCAAGTTTTGGGTGAAAGATTTGATGGATTATGGAACAAGGAGTGGAAAGAGCCTAAGATTGGGGATGCCCATGGCACCCCAAGATAATCTAAGGACACCCAAAAGCCAAATCTTGGGGATGCCCCGGAAGGCATCCCCTCTTTCGTCTACTTCCATCGGTAACTTTACTTGGAGCTATATTTTTATTCACCACATGATATGTGTTTTGTTTGGAGCGTCTTGTATGATTTGAGTCTTTGATTTTTAGTTTACCACAATTATCCTTGCTGTACACACCTTTTGAGAGAGACACACATGATTCGGAAATTATTAGAATACTCTATGTGCTTCACTTATATCTTTTGAGTTATATAGTTTTTGCTCTAGTGCTTCACTTATATCTTTTAGAGCATGGTGGTGGATTTGTTTTATAGAAACTATTGTTCTCTCATTCTTCACTTAGATTATTTTGAGATTCCTAACAAAAAGCATGGTAGTTTGCTTTAACAATAATAGGCATTCAAAATTAGTAAAGAAAAAAGAAAAATTCTTATGAGTGTGTTGAATACTATGAGAAGTTTGATGCTTGATAATTGTTTTGAGATATGGAGATGATGATATTAGAGTCATGCTAGTTGAGTAGTTGTGAATTTGAGGAATACTTGTGTTAAAGTTTGTGATTCCCGTAGCATGCACGTATGGTGAACCGTTATGTGATCAAGTCGGAGCATAATTTATTTATTGATTGTCTTCCTTCTGAGTGGCGGTCGGGGACGAGCGATGGTCTTTCCCTACCAATCTATCCCCCAAGGAGCATGCGCGTAATACTTTGCTTTGATAACTTGTAGATTTTTGCAATAAGTATATGAGTTCTTTATGACTAATGTTGAGTCCATGGATTATACGCACTTTTCTTCCTTCCACCATTGCTAGCCTCTCTAATACCGTGCACTTTTCGCCGATATCATATACCCACCATATACCTTCCTCAAAACAGCCACCATACCTACCTATCATGGCATTTCCATAGCCATTCCGAGATATATTGCCATGCAACTTACCACCGTTCCATTTACTATGACACGCTCCATCATTGTCATATTGCTTTGCATGATCATGTAGTTGACATTGTATTTGTGGCAAAGCCACCGTTCATAATTCTTTCATACATGTCACTCTTGATTCATTGCATATCCCGGTACACCGCCGGAGGCATTCACATATAGTCATATTTTGTTCTAAGTATTGAATTGTAAGTAAATAAAAGTGTGATGATCATCATTTTTAGAGCATTGTCCCAAGTGAGGAAAGGATGATGGAGACTATGATTCCCCCACAAGTCGGGATGAGACTCCGGACGAAAAAAAAGAGGCCATAAAAGAGAGAGAAGAAAAGGCCTAAATAAAAAAATAAAAAAATGAGAGAAAAAGAGAGAAGGGACAATGTTACTATCCTTTTACCACACTTGTGCTTCAAAGTAGCACCATGATCTTCATGATAGAGAGTCTCCTATGATATCACTTTCATATACTAGTGGGAATTTTTCATTATAGAAATTGGCTTGTATATTCCAATGATGGGCTTCCTCAAAATGCCCTAGGTCTTCGTGAGCAAGCGAGTTGGATGCACACCCACTTAGTTTCTTTTGTTGAGCTTTCATATACCTATAGCTCTAGTGCATCCGTTGCATGGCAATCCCTACTCACTCACATTAATATCTATTGATGGGCATCTCCATAGCCCGTTGATATGCCTAGTTGATGTGAGACTATCTTCTCCTTTTTTGTCTTCTCCACAACCACCATTCTATTCCACATATAGTGCTATGTCCATGGCTCACGCTCATGTATTGCGTGAAGATTGAAAAAGTTTGAGAACGTTAAAAGTATGAAACAATTGCTTGGCTTGTCATCAGAGTTGTGCATGATTTAAATATTTTGTGTGGTGAAGATGGAGCATAGCTAGACTATATGATTTTGTAGAGATAACTTTCTTTGGCCATGTTATTTTGAGAAGACATAATTGCTTAGTTAGTATGCTTGAAGTATTATTATTTTTATGCCAATATTAAAGTTTTTTCTTGAATCTTTCGGATATGAATATTCATACCACAATTAAGAAGAATTACATTGAAATTATGCCAAGTAGCATTCCACATCAATAATTCTGTTTTTTATCATTTACCTACTCGAGGACGAGCAGGAATTAAGCTTGGGGATGCTTGATACGTCTCCAACGTATCTACAATTTTTGATTGGTCCATGCTATATTATATTCTGTTTTGGACATTATTGGGCTTTATTATACACTTTTATATTATTTTTGGGACTAACCTATTAGCCGGAGGCCAGCCCAGAATTGCTGTTTTTGCCGATTTTAGAGTTTCGCAGAAAAAGAATATCAAACGGAGTCCAAACGGAATGAAACCTTCGGGAACGTGATTTTCGGAACGAACGTGATCCAGAGGACTTGGACCCTACGTCAAGACATCATCCAGGAGGGCACGAGGTAGGGGGGCGCGCCTACCCCCTGGGCGCGCCCTCTAACCTCGTGGGCCCCCTGTTGCTCCACCGACATACTCCTTCCTCCTATATATACCTACGTACCCCCAAACTACCAGATACGGAGCCAAAAACCTACTTCCACCGCCGCAACCTTCTGTACCCGTGAGATCCCATCTTGGGGCCTGTTCCGGAGCTCCGCCGGAAGGGGCATCGATCACGGAGGGCTTCTACATCAACACCATAGCCTCTCCGATGATGTGTGAGTAGTTTACCTCAGACCTTCAGGTCCATAGTTATTAGCTAGATGGCTTCTTCTCTTTTTTTGGATCTCAATACAATGTTCTCCCCCTCTCTCGTGGAGATCTATTCGATGCAATCTTCTTTTGCGGTGTGTTTGTTGAGACCGATGAATTGTGGGTTTATGATCAAGTTTATCTATGAACAATATTTGAATCTTCTCGGAATTCTTTTATGTATGATTGGTTATCTTTGCAAGTCTCTTCGAATTATCAGTTTGGTTTGACCTACTAGATTGATCTTTCTTGCAATGGGAGAAGTGCTTAGCTTTGGGTTCAATCTTGCGGTGTCCTTTCCCAGTGATAGTAGGGGCAGCAACGCACGTATTGTATTGTTGCCATCGAGAATAACAAGATGGGGTTTATATCATATTGCATGAGTTTATCCCTCTATATCATGTCATCTTGCTTAAAGCGTTACTCTGTTCTTATGAACTTAATACTCTAGATGCATGTTGTATAGCGGTCGATGTGTGGAGTAATAGTAGTAGATGCAGGCAGGAGTCGGTCTACTTGTCTCGGACGTGATGCCTATACACATGATCATACCTAGATATTCTCATAACTATGCTCAATTCTGTCAATTGCTCAACAGTAATTTGTTCACCCACCGTAATACTTATGCTGTTGACAGTACTAGGAAAAGGCTAATTAGTGGCGCACCTGTTTTTGCCATTAATGGCGCACTACAGGTGCGCCACTATTATCACGCCATTAGTAACAAAATAGTAATGGCGCACCTCTGGTGCGCCATTAGTATCCCAGATAGTAATGGCGCATTACTATGCTTATCTCGTGCGCCATTACTATCTGACTTAGTAATGGCGCACCACATAGAAGTGCGTCATTACTAACATTTTTTTTTCCAAAAAAAATTCAGAATTTTTTTCAATCGTTTTTTTAATTCAAATTTTGTTTTTTTCCTTAATCTCAGGTCACTATGGCTTAATCTCAGGTTAATATGCTTAATCTCAAGTCATTAGTATCCCAGATAGTAATGGCGCACCTATAGTGCGCCATTACTATGCCTATCTCGTGCGCCATTACTATCTGACTTAGTAATGGCGCACCACATAGAAGTGCGTCATTACTAACATTTTTTTTTCCAAAAAAAATTCAGAATTTTTTTCAATTGTTTTTTTTAATTCAAATTTTGTTTTTTTCCTTAATCTCAGGTCACTATGGCTTAATCTCAGGTTAATATGCTTAATCTCAAGTCAAATCAAACTCCGTGGTCAAACTTCCCGAAAGGTCACCCATCCTCACACTACTCCAGCCCGAGCACGCTTAACTTTGCAGTTCTACCCAACCCCAGCACCAGCTCACTTCACAGGCACTTGTTAATATATCTATCATATCAATCCTATTAAACCTTATTGATGTCTAGGACTTTGTTCATTCATGAGTGTGATGAAATTTTGAAAAAATATTTCAAACTTCCCGGTCATATTACGTATCATATTTTGAAAAAAATTCCAAAAAAAAGTTTTTTGAATTTTTTCTCTTACTAGTGGCGCACCTAGCAAATGGTGCGCCACTAGTAAGTTTGAATTTTTTTTCATTTCCCCCCTCTAGATCTTAAAAGCCCCGTATCTTTCGTTCTGTTAGGTTTTTGGGGATTTTGAAAATGTTGAACGAGGTTCTCCCGGTCCAATTCGTTAGTAGTGGAATATAAAAAACTTTTTAATCCGAGTTCGTATGCAAAAGTTATGCCCATTTTACTAAATTCCAGAGAGATTTTGCATATAAAGTCGAAATTCATATTTGTAAATTTTCCCAACAACTAGACCACATATCACATGGGAAACTTATTTTCTTTTATTTTTTTGACATTTCCATCATTTTCTTTTATTTTTTAAAAACTGAAAAGGCGGTCCAAGGGAGGGGGTTGCATTTAGCACCAGGGTTACTAATGGCGCACCTGGTGTGTGATGCGCCATTAGTAGTTTTGAAAAAAAATTTAAAAAAATTTGTTAGTAGTGGCGCACCATGGGATAGTTTGCCATTACTAGTCCATTAGTAGTTTTGAAAAAAATAATAAAAAAATTGTTAGTACTGGTAAACCATGGGATAGTGCGCCATTACTAGTTTTAACTAGTAATGGCGAACTATCCCATGGTGCGCCACTACTAATTTTTTTTTATTTTTTTCAAAGTAATGGTGAACTATCCCATGGTGCGCCACTACTAACAATTTTTTTATTTTTTTTTCAAAACTAATAATGGCGCACGGTGGGTGTGGTGGGCCATTACTATGTCAACTAGTAATGGCGCACTATCCCCTGGTGCGCCACTGCTAATATTTTTTTTTCAAAACTACTAATGGCGCACCACACAGTAGGTGCGCCATTAGTAATATGTCAATAATGGCGCACCTGTATCTAGTGCGCCACTGCTATATAGCAGTGGCGCACCACATACATGGTGCGCCATTAATGTCCATATCAGCTATAGCCCTTTTCCTAGTAGTGTGAGAGAAGCCACTAGTGAAACCTATGGCCCCCGGATCTATTTTCCATCATATTAATTTCCCGTCAACAAGTTATTTCTAGCGTCGTTTCTATTTTACTTTCTTTAGTTTGCATCTTTATCATAAAAATACCAAAAATATTATCTTATCATATCTATCAGATCTCACTCTCGTAAGTGACCGTGTAGGGATTGACAACCCCTTATCGCGTTGGTTGCGAGGATTTATTTATTTGTGTAGGTGCGAGGGACTCGTGCGTGGCCTCCTACTAGATTGATACCTTGGTTCTAAAAAACTGAGGGAAATACTTACGCTACTTTGCTGCATCACCCTTTCCTCTTCAAGGGAAAACCAACGCAGTGCTCAAGAGGTAGCAGTCACTTCTCCTAAAAGCCGTGAAAATACTTTGCCGAGAGCCACCGTCGGCAATCCTTTTTCTTTAACCGAGAGGCCTCTCGGTAAAGTTGCCAGGAGGGCTACAGGTTATTATCCTTTACCGAGAGGCCTCTCGGTAAAGGTGTCAGGGTATACTGTTTGGTATACGTTTACCGAGAGGCCTCTCGGTAAAGGGTGCATTCTGGTCCAGTTTCACAGTCATTGCCGAGAGCCGCCCTCGGCAATGGTGTGCCCAGGAGCCTTTTTTCCCTGTTTCTGTTTCTTTCCTGCAGCGAAACATATACATCAGCATATAGTTCATCACACATAGAACATGTCACATATAGGCATCATTGAACAAAAGAAGCAATGATTGATTCTGAAAAACATTCCACATAAAAGCAATAGTGCATAAAAGCAATAGACCACAAGTTTATAAGGCTCAAGGTGCAAGAGTTCTCAACATACAAGGAACAATTTCAAACATAATATAACAGGAAGTTCACGCGATTTTGGAGATCGGAGTGATAACATCAACATTAGAAGGCATCATTCCGTTTGCGGCCCCAACTCCATCAACCGGAGTGATAACATCAACATTAGAAGGCATCATTCCCTTTGCTGCCCCAACTCCACCAACTTGAGGTGGAACTACCGGAACATTGTTCGACCCTTGTGATGGGTTGAGCTGTGATGGATTGACCCAATAGTGAGATGAATGCATATGGTAATGCCGAAAATGGTGATAGAAATAGTTTGAATGAAACTCACAATGTTCCACTCTCACGTCGGTGGCATCTCTGGCACTGGTTGGCCTTGCATGGAATAAAGATTGGCCACCATATGTTGTAAAGACTTCACTAGATCATCTTGTGCCTTCAGCTTGGCCCGATTTTCATCTCGTTCTTTCTCGGTGTCAATCAGTCGAGTCTACAATATGGCAATGCAAATGTCATTCATGTTGAAATGCAAATATGCAGGACCATGAAGGATCAATGAAGAAGCACTGACCTGAATATCCTCAATAGTGCTCACGGAATGTGGTACGTGACGCTCTACGGTAGGAGTAGAGCCAGTACTCATAGCACGGAGCGTGTTGACTCTCGGAAGGGAGGAGGTTATGACAGAATCAAGGTGAACCGCCATCCGGCCATTCGGTCTACCGCCTGCCGCGGCAATGGCCACAAGAGGGTCAAACGGTAGCACGTGAGGATCAGCGTCAGGCCCGTACGTCTCCTTCAATTTTTTGGTGTAGTTCTCTCCATCTGACCGGGCTTTAGAGCTGATCCAGTCCCTCTCCGGGTGGAGAGGGTCCTTGTCCTTGTCGTATTTGGTACGTCTGATGGTCCATGCCTTGAAGTAAGTGATATCCTTGCTAGTGTCTTCTTTCTGCAAAAGAAAGCGATCCAAACAATCAAGGGAATGCTCACAAATGAAAGAGAACATGCTGAAAAGAAAAGGATGTGGTTGCCTACATGTTTTGAGACGACACATGGGATGGGGAGGTTGCCTTGACGGTGTCCTCGACCCCCCATCAACTTATGCCGTTCAGGTATTACTTTGTGTTCATCCTGCCACCCTGGATCTGTCCACCGTTCGACGATCTTCTCCCACCACGGACGTTTGTCAGCGCACCACCGAGGAATCACCTGTAAATTAAACAAATACATCATAGTAAGGATTCTAATTTTGCAATAAGGTAGGGAATAGCAAGCATCCATTGTCACTTGCCTTGAAGTAATTGTCCCGTGAAAGATGCGTCTCTCGAGCCTCCTGTTTGGAAATCCTATGGTTGAGATAGTCCGCGTGATACTTGACCACTAACCGGACGCGCTCCTCATAGTGCATGTCATGGACTAGTTTCTTGGCAATATTCTCAACCACCACATTTGCACGATCCTTCTGACCCTCAACGCATGTATAGAAATCCTAGAAACATGCATACATGTGAGAAGGGTTAAATCATGACTATGGCAAATTTAAACCTTTTGGTATTGACATTTAGGTGTTTGAAAGGACTTACCTAGAAATCGTTGACCACTCGCATGGCTCTGTTATCATGAACCCTCTGACACATATCCAAGAAATCCGGTGCAAGTTTGTAGTGATCCCATGACCAAGCTGGCTCAATGATACCGTTCGGCAAAGTGACCAGTCCAGGATAATTTAACCTACAAAGACCCCCAATGATGCCACTCGGCGACCGTGGCAGACTCCTCTCACCACCTTTTACTAAGCTTCTGCATTTCGAAGAGTGAAGTCATATTATATGCGAGGAAATGACAAAAGGTACAATTTATATGGGATGAGTCGAGATAACCACTTACTTCTCTCCCATTGGTTTAATCAACACGTCTCTATGCACATATGGACGTCTTGGAAGCTTTGAAGGACCACGCAGCCACACTTTCCCTCTGGAAGTAGTGCTGATAGTCGAACCCCTCGGTTGCGAACCACTCACCTCGTGGTGCTCTGTCACCCGTGAGGGTCCATCCCCACCCTCAGAAACCTGACGAACAACCAGCCTCCTCTCGGCAGTGTCGTCCTCCACCACCTCCTCCTCCTCATCCTCCACCACCTCCTCCGCAAAATCCTCGTTGTCCTCCTCCTCACATGCCTCATCCCCATCCTCTGTTTCCTCCTCCTGAGCACGGTGAAGCACTGCATCATAGGGTCGAGGAGAAGAAAGAGGTGCTCTACTCCGGGCTGCTTTACGTACTCCTCCTCCTGCCTCACATACCCCCTCCTCGTCCGCCTCCTCCTCCTGCCTCACCTACTCCCCCTCCTCGTCCG
>NC_057802.1:38399001-38400202 GCF_018294505.1 Triticum aestivum
GCCTCCTCGTCCGCCTCCTCCTCCTACCTCACCTACTCCCCCTCCTCGTCCGCCTCCTACTCCTCCCCCGCGTGGTACTCGACCTTGTTTCGCACGTTTTGCCAGACGGGTGTCTAGACCCGGCAATCCTTTGGCCTTCTTGGCGGTTGTGGCAACCGATGAAGGAGCGGCCACCGCTTTCACCGGTCAAGCAGGTTGATCATTGTACAGATCATTCACTTTTTTCAAACTTTCCTTTGGAATCTTCTTGCTACCTGTCATGTTTCAATCACCTGATACGAAGAAGAACAAACTAGTTAGTACAGATGATACAACTTGATGTAAATACAATAAATATATCACATATGAAGAATAAATAGAATTGTCACAATAATACATATAGTTGTTACACACACAAATACATAGAGTTGTTGCACACACGAATACATAGATTTGTTGCACACACGAATACATAGAGTTGTTACACACACGAATACATAGAGTTGTGACACACATACATAGAGTTCTCACACGATTACATGGAGTTGTTAGAAATAAGGGTCATTCATCATCGCTATCACGCCCGTTCATACATTCATCCTCGAAGTCTTCAGGGGGGGCCCTCATCCTCATCTAGCCCCATGTGCCATCGCATAAGTAATGACAAATCTCGAGGGTCAGAAACATCCTCGTATTCGTCCTCTACATTATCTACTTCCACGTCATCCATGGCCCCATGTTCCATAGTATCATGTTCGTGATGCATGCCATCATCTTCCTTTACATCATCTTCGTCTTCGTCAGTGTCTGCTTCTTGAAAGAACTCTCCCTCGTATGTGTTGGGGATCGTAGTAGAATTTTAAAATTTCCTACGCATCACCAAGATCCATCTATGGAGTATACTAGCAACGAGGGGAAATTAAAGGACTGCATCTACATACCCTTGTAGATCGCGAGCGGAAGCGTTCAAGTGAACGGGGTTGATGGAGTCGTACTCGCCATGATCCAAATCACCGATGACCGAGTGCCGAACGGACGGCACCTCCGCGTTCAACACACGTACGGAGCAGCAACGTCTCCTCCTTGTTGATCCAGCAAGGGGGAAGGAGAGGTTGATGGAGATCCAGCAGCACGACGGCGTGGTGGTGGAAGTAGCGGGGATCCCGGCAGGGCATCGCCAAGCACAAGCGGGAGGGAGAGGTGTTGCAGGGGGGAGGGAGGC
>NC_057802.1:38400482-38465829 GCF_018294505.1 Triticum aestivum
CATCTGAGGGGGGGCGGCGGCCAAAGGGGGTGGCTTGCCCCCCAAGGCAAGTGGGGCGCCCCCACCCCTAGGGTTTCCAACCCTAGGCGCAGGGGGAGGCCCAAGGGGGGGGCGCCCCAGCCCACTAAGGGCTGGTTCCCTTCCCACTTCAGCCCATGGGGCCCTCCGGGACAGGTGGCCCCACCCGGTGGACCCCCGGGACCCTTCCGGTGGTCCCGGTACAATACCGATAACCCCCGAAACTTTCCCGGTGGCCGAAACTGGACTTCATATATATAATTCTTCACCTCCGGACCATTCCGGAACTCCTCGTGACGTCCGGGATCTCATACGGGACTCCGAAAAACTTTCGGGTTTCCGCATACTAATATCTCTACAACCCTAGCGTCACCGAACCTTAAGTGTGTAGACCCTACAGGTTCGGGAGACATGCAGACATGACCGAGACGCCTCTCCGGTCAATAACCAACAGCGGGATCTGGATACCCATGTTGGCTCCCACATGTTCCAAGATGATCTCATCAGATGAACCACGATGTCGAGGATTCAATCAATCCCGTATACAATTCCCTTTGTCAATCGGTACGTTACTTGCCCGAGATTCGATCGTCGGTATCCCAATACCTTGTTCAATCTCGTTACCGGCAAGTCACTTTACTCGTACCGTAATGCATGATCCCGTGGCTAACTCCTTAGTCACATTGAGCTCATTATGATGATGCATTACCGAGTGGGCCCAGAGATACCTCTCCGTCATACGGAGTGACAAATCCCAGTCTCGATCCGTGCCAACTCAACAGACACTTTCGGAGATACCCGTAGTGCACCTTTATAGTCACCCAGTTACGTTGTGACGTTTGGTACACCCAAAGCACTCCTACGGTATCCGGGAGTTGCACGATCTCATGGTCTAAGGAAATGATACTTGACATTGGAAAAGCTCTAGCAAACGAACTACACGATCTTTGTGCTATGCTTAGGATTGGGTCTTGTCCATCACATCATTCTCCTAATGATGTGATCCCGTTATCAATGACATCCAATGTCCATAGTCAGGAAACCATGACTATCTGTTGATCAACGAGCTAGTCAACTAGAGGCTTACTAGGGACACGTTGTGGTCTATGTATTCACACATGTATTACGATTTCCGGATAACACAATTATAGCATGAACAATAGACAATTATCATGAACAAGGAAATATAATAATAACCATTTATTATTGCCTCTAGGGCATATTTCCAACAGTCTCCCACTTGCACTAGAGTCAATAATCTAGTTACATTGTGATGAATCGAACACCCATAGAGTTCTGGTGTTGATCATGTTTTGCTCTAGGGAGAGGTTTAGTCAACGGATCTGCTACATTCAGGTCCGTATGTACTTTACAAATATCTATGTCTCCATTTTGAACACTTTCACGAATGGAGTTGAAGCGACGCTTGATATGCCTGGTCTTCCTGTGAAACCTGGGCTCCTTGGCAAGGGCAATAGCTCCAGTGTTGTCACAGAAGAGAGTCATCGGGCCCGACGCATTGGGAATCACCCCTAGGTCGGTAATGAACTCCTTCATCCAGATTGCTTCTTGCGCTGCCTCTGAGGCTGCCATGTACTCCGCTTCACATGTAGATCCCGCCACGACGCTTTGCTTGCAACTGCACCAGCTTACTGCCCCTCCATTCAAAATATACACGTATCCGGTTTGTGACTTCGAGTCATCCAGATCTGTGTCGAAGCTAGCGTCGACGTAACCCTTTACGACGAGCTCTTCGTCACCTCCATAAACGAGAAACATATCCTTAGTCCTCTTCAGGTACTTCAGGATATTCTTGACCGCTGTCCAGTGTTCCATGCCGGGATTACTTTGGTACCTTCCTACCAAACTTACGGCAAGGTTTACATCAGGTCTGGTACACAGCATGGCATACATAATAGACCCTATGGCCGAGGCATAGGGGATGACACTCATCTTTTCTCTATCTTCTGCCGTGGTCGGGCATTGAGCCGTGCTCAATTGCACACCTTGCAATACAGGCAAGAACCCCTTCTTGGACTGATCCATATTGAACTTCTTCAATATCTTGTCAAGGTACGTACTCTGTGAAAGACCAATGAGGCGTCTTGATCTATCTCTATAGATCTTGATGCCTAATATATAAGCAGCTTCTCCAAGGTCCTTCATTGAAAAACACTTATTCAAATAGGCCTTTATACTTTCCAAGAATTCTATATCATTTCCCATCAATAGTATGTCATCCACATATAATAAGAGAAATGCTACAGAGCTCCCACTCACTTTCTTGTAAACACAGGCTTCTCCATAAGTCTGTGTAAACCCAAACGCTTTGATCATCTCATCAAAACGAATGTTCCAACTCCGAGATGCTTGCACCAGCCCATAGATGGAGCGCTGGAGCTTGCATACCTTGTTAGCATTCTTAGGATCGACAAAACCTTCCGGCTGCATCATATACAATTCTTCCTTAAGAAAGCCGTTAAGGAATGCCGTTTTGACGTCCATTTGCCATATCTCATAATCATAGAATGCGGCAATTGCTAACATGATTCGGACGGACTTCAGCTTCGCTACGGGTGAGAAAGTCTCATCGTAGTCAACCCCTTGAACTTGTCGATAACCCTTAGCGACAAGTCGAGCCTTATAGATGGTCACATTACCATCCGCGTCTGTCTTCTTCTTAAAGATCCATTTATTTTCTATGGCTCGCCGATCATCGGGCAAGTCAGTCAAAGTCCATACTTCGTTTTCATACATGGATCCTATCTCGGATTTCATGGCTTCTAGCCATTTGTCGGAATCCGGGCCCGCCATCGCTTCTTCATAGTTCGAAGGTTCACCGTTGTCTAACAACATGATTTCCAGGACAGGGTTGCCGTACCACTCTGGTGCGGAACGTGTCCTTGTGGACCTACGAAGTTCAGCAGTAACTTGATCCGAAGCTTCATGATCATCATCATTAACTTCCTCCCCAGTCGGTGTAGGCACCACAGGAACATCTTCCCGCGCTGCGCTACTTTCCGGTTCGGAAGGGGTGACTATCACCTCATCAAGTTCCACTTTCCTCCCACTTAATTCTTTCGAGAGAAACTCTTTCTCCAGAAAGGACCCGTTCTTGGCAACAAAGATCTTGCCTTCGGATCTGAGGTAGAAGGTATACCCAATGGTTTCCTTAGGGTATCCTATGAAGACGCATTTTTCCGACTTGGGTTCGAGCTTTTCAGGTTGAAGTTTCTTGACATAAGCATCGCATCCCCAAACTTTTAGAAACGACAGCTTAGGTTTCTTCCCAAACCATAATTCATACGGTGTCGTCTCAACGGATTTCGACGGAGCCCTATTTAAAGTGAATGCGGCAGTCTCTAAAGCATAGCCCCAAAATGAGAGCGGTAGATCGGTAAGAGACATCATAGATCGCACCATATCCAATAGAGTGCGATTACGACGTTCGGACACACCGTTTCGCTGAGGTGTTCCAGGCGGCGTGAGTTGTGAAACGATTCCACATTTCCTTAAGTGCGTACCAAATTCGTGACTTAAATATTCTCCACCACGATCTGATCGTAAGAACTTTATTTTCCTGTCACGTTGATTCTCAACCTCACTCTGAAATTCCTTGAACTTTTCAAAGGTTTCAGACTTGTGTTTCATTAGGTAGACATACCCATATCTACTTAAGTCATCAGTGAGAGTGAGAACATAACGATATCCTCCGCGAGCCTCAACACTCATTGGACCGCACACATCGGTATGTATGATTTCCAATAAGTTGGTTGCTCGCTCCATTGTTCCGGAGAACGGAGTCTTGGTCATCTTACCCATGAGGCATGGTTCGCACGTGTCAAATGATTCGTAATCAAGAGACTCCAAAAGTCCATCTGCATGGAGCTTCTTCATGCGTTTGACACCAATGTGACCAAGGCGGCAGTGCCACAAGTATGTGGGACTATCGTTATCAACTTTACATCTTTTGGTATTCACACTATGAATATGTGTAACATCACGTTCGAGATTCATCAAGAATAAACCATTGACCAGCGGGGCATGACCATAAAACATATCTCTCATATAAATAGAACAACCATTATTCTCGGATTTAAATGAGTAGCCATCTCGAATTAAACGAGATCCAGATACAATGTTCATGCTCAAAGCTGGCACTAAATAACAATTATTGAGGTTTAAAACTAATCCCGTAGGTAAATGTAGAGGCAGCGTGCCGACGGCGATCACATCGACCTTGGAACCATTCCCGACGCGCATCGTCACCTCGTCCTTTGCCAGTCTCCGCTTATTCCGCAGTTCCTGTTTTGAGTTACAAATATGAGCAACCGCACCGGTATCAAATACCCAGGAGCTACTACGAGTACTGGTAAGGTACACATCAATTACATGTATATCACATATACCTTTGGTGTTGCCGGCCTTCTTGTCCGCTAAGTATTTGGGGCAGTTCCGCTTCCAGTGACCACTTCCCTTGCAATAAAAGCACTCAGTCTCAGGCTTGGGTCCATTCTTTGACTTCTTCCCGGCAACTGGCTTACCGGGCGCGGCAACTCCCTTGCCGTCCTTCTTGAAGTTCTTCTTACCCTTGCCTTTCTTGAACTTAGTGGTTTTATTCACCATCAACACTTGATGTTCCTTTTTGATCTCCACCTCCGCTGATTTCAGCATTGAATATACCTCAGGAATGGTCTTTTCCATCCCCTGCATATTGAAGTTCATCACAAAGCTCTTGTAGCTTGGTGGAAGCGACTGAAGGATTCTGTCAATGACCGCGTCATCCGGGAGATTAACTCCCAGCTGAGACAAGCGGTTGTGTAACCCAGACATTCTGAGTATGTGCTCACTGACAGAACTATTTTCCTCCATTTTACAGCTGAAGAACTTGTCGGAGACTTCATATCTCTCGACCCGGGCATGAGCTTGGAAAACCATTTTCAGCTCTTCGAACATCTCATATGCTCCATGTTTCTCAAAACGCTTTTGGAGCCCCGGTTCTAAGCTGTAAAGCATGCCGCACTGAACGAGGGAGTAATCATCAGCACGTGATTGCCAAGCGTTCATAACGTCTTGGTTCTCTGGGATGGGTGCTTCACCTAGCGGTGCTTCTAGGACATAATCTTTCTTGGCAGCTATGAGGATGATCCTCAGGTTCCGGACCCAGTCCGTATAGTTGCTGCCATCATCTTTCAGCTTGGTTTTCTCTAGGAACGCGTTGAAGTTGAGGACAACGTGGGCCATTTGATCTACAAGACATATTGTAAAGATTTTAGACTAAGTTCATGATAATTAAGTTCATCTAATCAAATTATTCAATGAACTCCCACTCAGATAGACATCCCTCTAGTCATCTAAGTGAAACATGATCCGAGTTAACTAGGCCGTGTCCGATCATCACGTGAGACGGACTAGTCAAGATCGGTGAACATCTCCATGTTGATCGTATCTTCTATACGACTCATGCTCGACCTTTCGGTCTTCCGTGTTCCGAGGCCATGTCTGTACATGCTAGGCTCGTCAAGTCAACCTAAGTGTATTGCGTGTGTTCCGAGGCCATGTCTGTACATGCTAGGCTCGTCAACACCCGTTGTATGCGAACGTTAGAATCTATCACACCCGATCATCACGTGGTGCTTCGAAACAACGAACCTTCGCAACGGTGCACAGTTAGGGGGAACACTTTCTTGAAATTATTATAAGGGATCATCTTACTTACTACCGTCGTTCTAAGCAAATAAGATGCAAAACATGATAAACATCACATGCAATCAAATAGTGACATGATATGGCCAATATCATTTTGCTCCTTTGATCTCCATCTTCGGGGCGCCATGATCATCTTCGTCACCGGCATGACACCATGATCTCCATCATCATGATCTCCATCATTGTGTCTTCATGAAGTTGTCACGCCAACGATTACTTCTACTTCTATGGCTAACGCGTTTAGCAATAAAGTAAAGTAATTTACATGGCGTTATTCAATGACACGCAGGTCATACAAAAAATAAAGACAACTCCTATGGCTCCTGCCGGTTGTCATACTCATCGACATGCAAGTCGTGATTCCTATTACAAGAATATGATCAATCTCATACATCACATATATCATTCATCACATCTTCTGGCCATATCACATCACAAGGCACATGCTGCAAAAACAAGTTAGACGTCCTCTAATTGTTGTTGCAAGTTTTTACGTGGCTTGTATAGGTTTCTAGCAAGAACGTTTCTTACCTACGTAAAACCACAACGTGATATGCCAATTTCTATTTACCCTTCATAAGGACCCTTTTCATCGAATCCGTTCCGACTAAAGTGGGAGAGACAGACACCCGCTAGCCACCTTATGCAACTAGTGCATGTCAGTCGGTGGAACCTGTCTCACGTAAGCGTACGTGTAAGGTCGGTCCGGGCCGCTTCATCCCACAATACCGCCGAAACAAGATAAGACTAGTAGTGGCAAGAAAAATTGACAACATCTACGCCCACAACTGCTTTGTGTTCTACTCGTGCATAGTAACTACGCATAGGCCTGGCTCATGATGCCACTGTTGGGGATCGTAGCAGAATTTTAAAATTTCCTACGCATCACCAAGATCCATCTATGGAGTATACTAGCAACGAGGGGAAAGGAGTGCATCTACATACCCTTGTAGATCGCGAGCGGAAGCGTTCAAGTGAACGGGGTTGATGGAGTCGTACTCGCCGTGATCCAAATCACCGATGACCGAGTGCCGAACGGACGGCACCTCCGCGTTCAACACACGTACGGAGCAGCGACGTCTCCTCCTTCTTGATCCAGCAAGGGGGAAGGAGAGGTTGATGGAGATCCAGCAGCACGACGGCGTGGTGGTGGAAGTAGCGGGGATCCCGGCAGGGCTTCGCCAAGCACAAGCGGGAGGGAGAGGTGTTGCAGGGGGAGAGGGAGGCGCCAGGGGCTGTGGTGCTGCTGCCCTCCCTACCCCCCACTATTTATAGGGGTCCTTGGGGGGGGCGCCGGCCACCCTGGAGATCCCATCTGAGGGGGGCGGCGGCCAAGGGGGTGGCTTGCCCCCCAAGGCAAGTGGGGCGCCCCCCACCCCTAGGGTTTCCAACCCTAGGCGCAGGGGGAGGCCCAAGGGGGGCGCCCCAGCCCACTAAGGGCTGGTTCCCTTCCCACTTCAGCCCATGGGGCCCTCCGGGACAGGTGGCCCCACCCGGTGGACCCCCGGGACCCTTCCGGTGGTCCCGGTACAATACCGATAACCCCCGAAACTTTCCCGGTGGCCGAAACTGGAATTCTTCACCTCCGGACCATTCCGGAACTCCTCGTGACGTCCGGGATCTCATCCGGGACTCCGAACAACTTTCGGGTTTCCGCATACTAATATCTCTACAACCCTAGCGTCACCGAACCTTAAGTGTGTAGACCCTACGGGTTCGGGAGACATGCAGACATGACCGAGACGCCTCTCCGGTCAATAACCAACAGCGGGATCTGGATACCCATGTTGGCTCCCACATGTTCCACGATGATCTCATCGGATGAACCACGATGTCGAGGATTCAATCAATCCCGTATACAATTCCCTTTGTCAATCGGTACGTTACTTGCCCGAGATTCGATCGTCGGTATCCCAATACCTTGTTCAATCTCGTTACCGGCAAGTCACTTTACTCGTACCGTAATGCATGATCCCGTGGCTAACTCCTTAGTCACATTGAGCTCATTATGATGATGCATTACCGAGTGGGCCCAGAGATACCTCTCCGTCATACGGAGTGACAAATCCCAGTCTCGATCCGTGCCAACTCAACAGACACTTTCGGAGATACCCGTAGTGCACCTTTATAGTCACCCAGTTACGTTGTGACGTTTGGTACACCCAAAGCACTCCTACGGTATCCGGGAGTTGCACGATCTCATGGTCTAAGGAAATGATACTTGACATTGGAAAAGCTCTAGCAAACGAACTACACGATCTTTAGTGCTATGCTTAGGATTGGGTCTTGTCCATCACATCATTCTCCTAATGATGTGATCCCGTTATCAATGACATCCAATGTCCATAGTCAGGAAACCATGACTATCTGTTGATCAACGAGCTAGTCAACTAGAGGCTTACTAGGGACACGTTGTGGTCTATGTATTCACACATGTATTACGATTTCCGGATAACACAATTATAGCATGAACAATAGACAATTATCATGAATAAGGAAATATAATAATAACCATTTATTATTGCCTCTAGGGCATATTTCCAACAGTATGTGTTAGGGTTTATATGGTAATCCTCCTTGTTTGGGGTAGGCACCTTGATACGCGGGGGTACCTTGTACACGACATCCCACTTCAAGAGATATATATATTCCGTAGATGTGCACGCGTATGGGAGAAAAAACACTTGTGTAGCCTATTGAGCCATAATATAGACATCATTTCCTGCATATTTCGATGCTCGTTCAACTTCGACAAAGCCAATACTAGGGGTTCGTCTCACTTTCTCATGATTGAGCTAGCTGCATCTGAATACGATGGGCTTCACTCCTTGTAAACCACAATACAACAACTCATAATTTTCTTTGATGGTTCCATAGTAGTGACGTCCATCTGTCCCTAGACAATAGACCGCACTATTTATTGACCTTCGGTTGGGCCTCTCACGCGTGTGTTTATCAGTGTGGAAGCGATACCCATTCATGTCGTAAGCCTTAAATGACTTGGCCTCGTATTCAAAACCTTTGGCTACTTCTCTCACTTTGGCATCCATATCAACCTCCTGATATGCCTACAAGATTAATAGGAGATTGTCTGGTTCATTAGTGGAAGCATTACAGGCAAGTAAGATCAACTTGAAGTAACATAAAGTTAGAAAAGTTACTTTTCTTGAGAACCAAGAAATGAAACCGCCATCAGCATTGGTATCTTCAAGAAGGTCTGCTGATTCTTCGTCGCTAGGAAGCCGTGGTAGCTTCCAGAATTCGTTCTGGAATTCCCTAGCAATAGGAAGAATTCGAGTTAGAACTCAAGACTAGTGAGTAGTTGTCAATAAAGGTGTTCTACACTTACTTTATGTACGTTTGCACTTCTTCCATGTTGGTCAAGACATAGATCATAATAGTCGACCACTCAGTAGGTGAAAAGTTCTTGGGCTTCGGTCCACTTGCTTTGCCACCTTGGCCTTTGAAGAGGCTAAGGTCGGAAACATTACTGGTGGGTTCTTCATTGTAATGAGGAGCTGGATTTAACCTAGTATGAATACTGTCATGATAGTAATTTGTCGTGGTCGTGGCCACCTCCTCGTTCAGGTATGCCTCGGCTATGGAGGCTTCAATGCGGGATTTATTCTTACATTTCCCACGAAGATGCTTGAACTCCCGTTCAGGTGCATACTGCCATCAGAACTGCACAGGTCCTCCCATTCTAGCCTCATACGCGAGATGTAAGATCATATGTTGCATCGGATTAAAGAAACCTGGCGGAAATATCATCTCTAACTTGCATAGCAACTCAGGTGCTTGTTCCTCCTACTTTGCACCCACTTCATAATCTAGTTCTTTGGCACAAAGCTGACAGAAGAAGTAGCTCAACTCCGCCAGCACTCGCCAAATATCCTCTCTGACATTCCCTCGAATCATCACAAGCATTATCCGCTCAAGCCATACATGGTAGTCATGACTCTTGAGGCCTCCTATTCGCTTTGTAGCCATATTCACTCCCCTCATGATATTAGCTGCATATCCATCAGGGAAGTACAAGTTGTTCACAATCCATTGGAGAATTTCCTTCCTTTGGGGCATTGAAGGGGGTGAAAGGGGCTAGTGGCTTCTTCCAAGAATTACCTTTTGCACGAGGCACCGAATTTAATTGTGGCCTGTTGCATAGTTTGGCTTGATAGATCCTAGCCTGAATGTTATCCTTTGACTTCTCGGTGTCGAGGAGCGTGCCGAGTAAGGCCTCCGCGGTATTCTTTTTAGTGTGCATTACATCAATGTTGTGTGGAAGTAGAAGATCTTTAAAGTAAGGGAGCCTCCATAAGCTTGGAATGTGAGTCCACTGGTGTGTCTCTCCATATCCCACAAAACCTTTCCCATCGAGCTTTTCCTCGAGAGCATCTAACTCATCCTTAAGCTGGGCACCGGTCATAATAGGTGGTGGCGGGTCATCAACAATAACACCTTTTTGGAAGTGCATAGCGTCTTGCCTGTATGGGTGATCAAGACGAAGGAACTACCGATGTTGGTCAAAGCATACATACTTGTGACCCTTAGCCAGCCAAATGAAAGTCACACGCTGTCGACACACTGGGCAAGGCCACTTCCCCTTTACACACCAACCACAAAATATCGCACATGCTGGTAGGTCATGTAGCGATGTGTGGTACCAGATATGCATATTGAAGTGCTTCTTTGAAACGACATCGTATGTCCGGACCCGGTTGTTCCAAGAAACAAGTAAGTCGTCCACCAATGGCTCCATATACACACTCATATGCTTCCCGGGATAGTTAGGACCTGTAATTATCAACGTCAGGAACATGTGATGTCGTTGCATGCAAACGCCAGGGGCCAGATTCAGGGGGATAACATATACTGGCCAACAACTGTATATGGCAGCCATGAAACCATATGGATTGAACCCGTCGGTTGTTATCCCAACAGCTACACTCTTCCAGTCATCTGTTTTCTTATGAATTTCAACAAATTTCTTCCATGCTTCACCATCCCGTGGATGTTGCATCTTTTTTGTATTGTACATCTTCCCTTCGGTGGCCCATCTCATATATTGCGCAGTTTCCTCTGTCATATAAAGCCTCTGGATCCTTTCTGTGAATGAAAGATATCGAAGGATATTGACGGCAATTGTGAGCTGCCTCTTGCTACCATCATCATCTATTACCTCAATATACCTAGAGGATTTGCACTTGACACAATAATTCGTATCTTTATGTTCATTTCTAAATAACATGCATCCATTTGGACAAGCATGTATTTGCTCATAAGGCATCTTAAGTGAACCGAGGATTTTGTTCGACTCGTACATGTTCTTTGGCAATATATTTTCTTTAGGCAACAGGCTAGCAATAACTGACAATAACTCATTGAAGCAAATTATGCTCATGTTATGGTTTGCCTTGAGGGCCATTAGGCATGCAATGCCATCTAGTTGAGTAACCTCTGTATGGGCGTGAAGGGGTTTTTGTGCCACAAACAAAGCTGCATGATACTCTTCAGGGCTGTCCGGCGGCTCCTCGGAGTTCGGGTCCTCCCGTGGATCCGCACGGCGGATGTCATCTAACAGGTTTTCAATCCGAGTATCATATTCGCCGGTGCGTTGTCGCACCACCTCCGCCCTGGACTGTTCTGTCTCACCGTGAAAGATCCACCGGTAATAGCCTGGCGTAAACCCATATTTGCCTAAGTGTTTACTCATAGTAATCTTATCTCTTCCAGTCTGGTCATCACACTCCGTGCATGGGCACCAAATTCCACGAACTGGCATTTCTCCAGCAAATACTAATTCCAGGAAATCATTGGTCTTCGACCTCCACTCAGGGGTCATACCCTCCATGCTGGGATGTCTGGTGTACATCCACTCACGTTCTTCCATCCTCTGATATAAAGTGAAACACACACATAATTTTTTTATGTAACAAGTGGTTCCATCAAGTTTTACGACATGCACTGAGCTATGTAATAGGTAAAGATAGGTCCTAATCCCACCCGAGAATGTGTAGGCTGGGTCCGCTTTCATGATGTACTCCGACCCGAGACAAAATTCGGCAGCACCTCCCTGCTGTTCTCCAAATACACGTCTCAGCAATAAGCCAAGAGGATGTGTATCTAGAGAACAACAAGGACACACTGTCGAAATTCTGTCTGAGATCTAAGTACATCATGAAAACGACCTGCCTACACATCCTCGGGTTGTCCATGGAAAACATGGACAATTCGAAAGAGTTGAGGTTATAAATATGCAAAGACTTGCATATTTATAGATACAACCCTTTCGAACGGGAGACACCTAGGTTACGCGACTATTTAGGTGTTAATGAAAACCTACACATGAACGGGAAGAGATTACCCTTGAAGCATGCAACAGAATTTACTCTCTCTATTGTCAAAATAGATGCATGTCCTGCATGAAAGAATGAAGTTGTGTCAATCATATGTCAAACACACAAACATCAATAACACTCACTCACACCCCCCCACACACAAACACACTCACATATCCATACACACACATCACACACTCAGTCACACATGCACACACACACACACACACACACACACACATCAATAGCACCCCTCTCCCACACACACACACACTCACATACACCATTCATTATATATGCACATATATACACACCTAAATATAAAAAACCAACCGTGGAGCTCGGTGGCCGTGGCCGTGGCGGTGAGGGCGGCGGCAATGGTGGACCTTGGCGGATGGGGCGGGGCGCTGAGGGGCAGACGGGGTGGCGGAAGCGACGGCAGACGGGGTGGGGCGCTGAGGGCGGACGGGGTGGCAGGAGCGACGGCGGACGAGGTGGTGGCAGCGACGGCGGACGGGGTGGCGGCGTACGCGGCGGCGGACGGGGTGGCGGTGGACGATCTCGGTGGAGGTGGCGGTGGGGGGCTCGGTGGAGGTGGAGGGGTCGGGGGAGGCACTCCCGGTGGCGGCGGCGGCGGCAGCGGCGGCAGAGCAAGCCGGATGGGGCGGCGGCGCTGAGGGGCGGGGGCGGACAGAGGCGGCAGGGGCGAGAGAAACAGAGAGAACAGAGGAGTGAGCGCGCACGAGGGGGAAATTTTGCATAAGTCCCCGCGGGAAACATTTCCGAGAGCCAACTTTCGGCGACACTCGGTAAAAGTCTTAACCTAGATCTCGGGGGCTTTTCCGAGAGCCGCACCGACAGTGGTTACCGAGGGTCGTCCAGAGGCACTCGGCAATGGCCGCATTTTCCGAAAGGGACTCTCGGTAAAGCATCCTTCTTCTGCATTCTCCATAATATGTATTATATTTTTTTGTACTTTTTTTGTTGTTTTCTTCCATGCTTGGCAAACAACCTTAGCACATCATAATTACCATCTTGTGTTTTCATTCTCGGCTCTTGGTAATGGCCACCTTTTCCGACTGAAGCTCTCGGTAAAGCATCTAAGCTAGATCTTAACCTTTCCCCTTTCATTTGTATCTTCATTCCCCTCCTCTCTTCCCTGCGCCACCGGCGCCGCCGATGCCGAAATCGCCACCGCCGCCGCCGCCACCAACTGCGGCCGCTACCCCTCCTCCACCGCTCCCAACTGCGGCCACCGCCACCCCCTCCTCCACCGCCCCCAACTGCGGCCACCGCCACCCCCTCCTCCACTGCCATCGCCTCCTCCACCGCCCTCCACCGCCACCAACTGCGGCCGCCACCCCTCCTCCACCGCTCCCCACTGCGGCCACCGCCACCCCCTCCTCCACAGCCCCCCAACTGCAGCCACCGCTCCCAAGCTTCATGGCCGGCAGCCGGCGCGACGGTTCTTCGATGCGGCCCAAGGACGGCCGCCGCAGCAGAGCTTCTCCGGTAGCGCGGAAGCTGGAGATGCCCTCAGGTTAGTATCAGATTCTATGCCTAGAGTAGGATATTTTGCACAAATGTAGGAACTATGCACAAATGTTATTAAAAGTAGTAGAGGAAGATGGTCCTATTTAGTAATGCCTAGAGTAGTATGGAAGTTTGGAAGTTTGGAGTAATGCCTAGAGTGTTTTTTGACTTTTAGTTTAACTAAACGAGTAATAAGAGTTTAGTTGCTATTGTTCTGGTTTAATTTTACGACTGATGATCATTGTAAATACTAGTAATGTGCTACGGGCAATATATATAGAACAGATTCAGCACTGTGTATGCTTGTCGTCGGTTAGTGATTTGCCATGGAGAATAAGGTTGTGGATGCTTTGGTTTTAACTCCTATGTTTGACTGGTTTAGTTTTAGTTAATCCGAATGAGTGCTCGAAGTATTTAGTTTCAGTTGAAACTAGTTCTCTGAACTTCTTGTCTCTAAACTAATGCTTGTCGTCGGTAAGTGGTTTGGCGTGGGGATAAGGCTGTGGATGCTTTGTTTTTGCCGAAGGATCAGCACTTCTATGCTTGTGCTTTTTTTTAGATAAATACTAGAGTAGATCAATGAAACTATATACTTGTGCTTGTTTCCTTGTCAGTGCTATGGCATTAGTAAATGGAACTATATATCTGAGACTTGATTGAGCTATTTGTGTTATTTTTTGCCATATATGATATGACACTTAGATTAGGAAGATTTTGCTTTGGAACTGAGAGTAACCATATATATTTTTTTTTCAGATTCTGATGGGAGCACTGGTAGTAAGTACCGGAGAGTCCTGATTGGTAGGACCGAGTCGTCCGCCTCCCATCAGGCCACAACCGAGGCATCGTCATCATCGGATGGCGATGTCGGAGTGGACTTAGATACACCAGATCCGCTCGCTACCGAGTCGGGTGACATGGAGGCCTCGGACGGCTCGGGGTCTACCTCGAGCAACATTTCCAAGAGGAAGAAATCCGGGCATGGTCCGGGGAAGGTCCCGGAACTAATTGCTGCCAGCAACTGTCTTGTCATTTGCCCAACAGGAGAGGGGTAAGCAAGCATTTCATTTGCACCATATTTTGGATGCCACAGCTTTGACACTCACATATGCTTGTCTTTTATATCATGCAGTCAGTGGGAATTTATCCCGACACAATCTAAGGGGGCACGCCCGCCGAACCACGTCCTCGGCTCCCTCTTGAGGAAGCACTTCCCTGGATTGTCCAAGCCGGGTGATGACGATCCGCTGTCGCCAGGTTTAACCTGGGAGCATTACCTACACAACAAGGATGAGCACGATGTCACCATGGCCACTCGGGTCATCAATCCTTTTTTTGTAAGTATCTTCGCTCCGACCACTGCATTTTTCCATATCCAAATCCTTGCTTGCGTGGATGGTGAGAAGATGCCATATGCTTTCTTGTAGCAAACATTTTCTTGCGTGGATGGTGAGCAGCAGAAGGCGATCAAAGGCATCGTGAAATCTGCCCGATAGATACTCTCTGACACCAAGCACACGCTGTGGTACAAAGCCGTGATGCAGTATCGGCCGCTCGATGAGAAGGGAGAGAAGATGACAAGGAAGACTGCTTGCCAGACCAACTTGTCACGAGAAGAATACCTGTCAGTGGTAAGTGACTACATTGGTTGCTAGTACTTTGATTCATCCCTCTTGTTCCTCAATTATTCGATTTTGTCTGACTAGGTGAAGGAACCCTGGATGAAGGACGATTGTTGGGAGGCCCTGGTTGACATGTGGTGTGACCCAGCATGGCAGGCGCAACATGTGGAGAAGGGAAACGAACGAGCCAAAATGCCAGACCCGGCTCATGTCCAGGGGAGCCGGAACCTAACCGCTCTCAAGCAACACATGGTATGTGGATTAAGATGTTAATTTTTTCGCACGGTGCATCTTGGTTCATTCAACTTGATGGTTAATTTTGCAGGAGGCGAAGGTTGGTCGCCCGGTCCACATCCTGGAAGCCTGGAGAGAAGGCCACAAGGGGAAGGATGGCGCCGAGTTCTGCAGCGAGTCGGCGGAGGAGAAGTGGGGGACCTTCAAAGAGGTCTTCCAGGAGGTGCACGGGCAGGAGGCCGAACCTACGTCCAAGCCCCTTGATCCTGAGCTTCTCATCATTGCTGGCGAGGGGAAGGGCCATGGCCGCCACCTCCTTTGCAACGGGGCGATCGCCACCTCCTCGCATCGCAAGCTGCACGAGATACGCGCGTCGAGCACTAGCTCAAATCCGTCCATACGGAGTCGCCCAACCGCCGCATCACGTGAGATAGCGCGTCTCAAGGTCAGCATCCTAACCTTTCATTTATGTCCATGCGTCGAAATAGCACCGTTCCAACCTATATAAGCCTAATGCCATGTTACATGATTTAATGGCGCAGCGGGCTGTTGAAGAGGAGCAAAGGCGGCAGGCTGAGCAGGAGTCCAGAGAAAAGGAACGGGAAGACACAAACAAGAGGTTGAAGCTGCTTGAGGATCAACTACATGTAGAACATTATCTAAACTAGAGTAGAAGATTCATTACATAGGGACGAACCACCCTCATGTGACTCTACTCTTATAGATTCTTATGCAATCTCGAAGCAGTGCAAGTGATGCCCCTCCTCCTCCTCCGGAATGTTAACCCGATGGCCTCTCCTCCTCAAGATGATCTATATATGAACAAGTGTACTTCTATTGAGACGTGCACGTGTTTTGCAAGTACTGACAATATGTATGAATTTGCGACTTATGTGTGACGTCTACTAGGATAATACATTCGACTTGTGTGTGACAATATGTGGAATATCCCTAATTATGCCTATATATGTGTGGACTAGATTAAATTATGCCTATATATGATCAAATTATGCCTATATATGTGTGGACTAGATCAAATTATGCCTATATATGATCAAATTGCACTGTAGTTGTTTTTATCTGCAGGGATCAGAAAAGAAATAGCTTGACAACAGAATGGATGGGAAAGACTTCCGAGAGCAACACTCGGAAAACGATATACTACCGAGAGCTCCTCTCGGAAACATGATCGTCTGGGACACTACTGTTGTGCCACAACTTTTCCGAGCAGCTCTCGGAAAAGAAGGCGAGCTTTGCCGAGAGCTATGTAAACTGTCAGCCCTCATGTGGGCCACGCTGTCGTACTGGTCAGAAGGATTGCCGAGAGACGCTCTCGGCAAAGATATCGCCATTTTTTTCCAAAAATATTTAGCAAGTTATTTAAAACTTTTACTGATAAATGTGACCAGTGGGACCACATGTCAGTTAGAAAGAACACACAAAAAAATAGGATGTTGCATATGCTTTGCCGAGAGTGACAGTCGGCAAAGTACGCAGTAACTGACGGAGCCGTCTGTTGCGGACGGGCATGCCACGTGGCTTCTCTTTGCCGTGAGCGGCTCTCGGCTTCTGCAGGGTTTACCGTGCGGTGCCTCTTTGCCGTGAGGCAGTGACGGCAAAGATGGCAGTTTGCCGTGAAGGTGGGTTTGCCGAGAGTGACACTTGGCAAAGCTTAATTTGACGAGTGTCCGTATTTTAGCACTCGGCGAAGAGCATTACACCCGGCGTACGTGAAAATTCCAGTAGTGTCCGCGTCATGCGACCAACCTGGCCAGTCGCTTGCATGCGCTTCAGCAAGTCCTGTGATGATTATCTCCGCGTACAGTACGCCCCTCTACTGATCGAGCAACGGACTGCCGTTGCGTCGTCCTATCGGACCGCAGCGTCGCTACCCCATGGTTCTCCCTACGGCTGCACCGACCACCGCGCCGCCGCTGCGTCACCCTTGGGGCCGTAGCGCCGCTAGCTACACGGTCAACTCCGTCGTCCCCGCGCGTCAACTTCTACGTTGTATGCGCCGCGCCGCCTCGCTAGGCGAGGGAACACCATCATTCGCGCACGGTCTTCATCATGCTATGAGGTTCTTACTCACCTACTTCGAGCACCGCCACCACATTCTGAGGATAGAGGAAACCTAATTGAACATTCTGATGAAACCTAATTGAACATTCTGATATTAATACTTAAGCACCCATGCCACATGCCAGGGCTACATACGAAATACATTCTGAGATTGGTGCTAGCATCCATCGTGGCAAAGGCCACACACATCCAACAGGAGCATCGCTTAGCTAAACTGTATAGCTAGCGATCAAAAGGCGATCATGGCCAATCTAGTGGCATGATCATTAATTAAGAACCAGTGAACCACTAAAAACCTCCAACAAATCCACCAGCACTACGGCTACATAGAGTCAAGTTCAGCGCGCACGTACAATTTTACGGATGCAAAAGTAGGAGTGCAGGACATCAGTATTGGAGAGTCTCATCGGCGCTTCCTCTTGTGTGACTGCAGCTGTCTCAGGAGGAACTGGATGGCTTCCTCCAGTGTCGCTTTCGGATCATCCTTGCCGTTCCACAGCTCTGGTGCAGGGTAGCGGCCGTTGGGGTTGTACTCGTTCATCTCAAGTAGCGCCTTGGTCACTAAGCTGTAGATTTCCTCACCATACTCCTATTTTAAGCTGCGAAGCTTGTCATCGTCATCTGAAAGAATTTCCTAAACCAAAGGAAAGAAGGTATCCGCCATCAGATGGAATCGTATAAATATTTGTAACTTCATAAAAAGAAGAAAATGTTTGCAAAAGCAGACGTAATTGTAGGATGGAGTATCTCCTATGTCATATTAGAATGCTATTAGTGTCCAATAAATTGATGACTAAAGGTTATAAGCTAATAGAGCTGCCACGAACAATAGTTGAGAGGTTGCACTGTCTATATACCATCTCTTTACCATCAACCATAACTATCCTAGAAGGATGCCAGCCTGGGTTTGCGATTTCAGCTTGCCATCTTGAACAAAGAATAGCAGAGTTAACTTGTGCCTCCTCTTGTGCTACATTTTTAATGCAAGCATTGGCAAATGCTTTCAGATCCAGCTCACCCATCCTTTTGACGCCTATATGTGCCTGCACATTTGCGAACCTTGGCAGTTCCTGCAAAACATATTGAAGACAACAAGAATTAGTGATAGATATTGTTAGAGTATATAGGCATATCTTTGTATATGATAGACTATGATTTGTAATCATCTCCTACCTTATCTCTAGGAGAGGCTTCTTGCCCTCCAAGCTTGTAGTCTATATAAACCGCCCGAGAGGCTCAATACAACATCCAACAATTCCATCAATCCTTTTCTCCCTTCTAACAGATATGATGACCTATGTTGTGAAGCTACGGAAAGAAAAGGTGTCAGCTGCTCACTTACATCTATCAGCATTTTCCGAGCACGTTGCAGCTCTCCATTGCTTTGTCGTTCCTTGGTAACCAGCGTCTGGACGAGTGACTGCATTTCCTGCATGTCACCATCTTGCTCGCCTGCTCTAGCGTCCAGCTGCTTGGATGTGGCTTCAATGACCTTGGATGCTGCATCGATCTTCTCTAACGCCGAATCTATCATTACCTTGGATGTGTTAGAATTAATGGGCTAGGCCCATAGCAATTTCTGAAATCTCAAAGCCCATGTGTAAAATGGCAAGTGGTGGTGCTAAGTTTAGTCCCACCCCGAAAGTTGAAGAAGAGTTGGACCTCTTTATATAGTGGGTTCTCTCCACCACTTTGAGTGGTGTGTGAGAAGAGAAAGGGAAAACCACACGCGCGCGCTCGCTCGCCTCGTCGGGCCGTGGCGAGGCGAGAAACCGAGTCGGTTTGGGATTATGATCGCGACACAATACCGCCTCTGGTCCTAATATATATACAGCTACCGGCTGCGGCCAGAGACACACCGAAAACACCTAGGGTTTTGTCTCAACTCACAACTTGCGCCACCATCGTAGTCTACTCCATCCCAAACGCCGGCGTGCATCGGCGCGTGGGAGAGCAGGTCTCCGGAACCGTTCGTCTTTGCGATCCTGCATCGGGAGAGGACGAATTAGGTTTTTGGGAAGCGCTGTGCGCGACTGCTCAAATTCGTCATCACGGGTCGTCTTCCGTCCAAGTCGGGCGGTGCTACTCATCGTCGTATTCATCGCCGTCAGCAGCGGATCGTCGTCAACATCGTCATCAACACCGTCGCACCCATAATAGCTAACGATCAGTACATCCAACATCCTCTGTTCATGTTTGTCTCTACAGCTATTGTTACGTCATCACGGGTCGTCTTCCGTCCAAGTCGGGCGGTGCTACTCATCGTCGTATTCATCGCCGTCAGCAGCGGATCGTCGTCAACATCGTCATCAACACCGTCGCACCCATAATAGCTAACGATCAGTACGTCCAACATCCTCTGTTCATGTTTGTCTCTACAGCTATTGTTACGTGTTTGCTGCTGTTATGCATGTCTTGTTGTTTTTCTAGTTTGCTAGATTATTGCATGCTAGTATCTCTTCTAGTCATGAATTATTTACTGGAATTAATCATGAACTTGCCTAATATTCCAACAATCCAAAAACCTAATTGTAGGCAATTTCCTGAGTTTACTATGGCTGGATTCGCTGATGCACTGAGGCCGGATAAGTTTACCGGTGTGCACTTTAAGAGGTGGCAGGTGAAGACCACGCTCTGGCTTACTGCTCTGAAAGTTTTCCACGTTAGTGTTGGTGCTCCAGAGGGAATGACTGACGAAGTTCAGAGAAAATTCCAGGAAGCCAATACTATGTTTGTGGGATGCATCCTGAGTGTTCTTGCTGACCGTCTGTGTGATGTGTACATGCACATAAATGACGGAAAGGTTCTGTGGGATGCACTGAATGCAAAATTCGGTGCAACAGATGCAAGCAGTGAACTGTACATCATGGAGAGTTTTCATGACTACAAGATGGTGAATAACCGTTCTGTGGTTGAACAAGCTCATGAGATACAGTGCATTGTGAAGGAACTTGAACTCCTTAAATGTGTTCTACCCGACAAATTCGTGGCTGGGTGCATGATTGCAAAGTTGCCTCCTTCATGGAGGAATTTCGCCACAACTCTGAAGCATAAGAGACAGGAGATATCAGTTGAAAATCTGATTGCATCTCTTGATGTTGAGGAAAAAGCTCGGGCTAAAGATAGTACTGAAAAAGGAGGTGAGGTTCAGCCTACTGCTAACATGGTGCAGAGGTACCCACAGAACAAGAACAAAGGGAAGAACAAACCTGTTTTCAACAAGCCTACCAAGACTACTACCTTCAAAAAGAAGAAGTTCAACAAGGCTGAGCTAGAGTGCTACGCCTGCGGGAAGCCTGGACACTTTTCCAAGGAATGCCCTGAACGTGCAGACCGCAGAGGGAAAACAAGCTCCAAGACTGTCAACATGGTGACCGCTAGCAATACTGATGGGTATGGTAATTTACCTATTGTGCTTTCAGTATTTCAATCATCTTCGTGGTGGATTGATTCGGGTGCTAACGTTCATGTGTGTGCTGACATCTCCCTGTTTACTTCTTATCAGGTCGCAAGGGATTCTTCCGTCCTCATGGGGAATGGGTCACATGCTTCTGTTCGTGGCATTGGCACGACTGATCTGAAGTTTACTTCGGGAAAGATCGTGCAACTAAGGAACATGCATCATGTCCCTACTATGAACAAGAATCTAGTTAGCGGCTTCCTTCTATGTCGAGATGGATTTAAGGTAGTTTTAGAGTCCAATAAAGTAATCGTGTCAAGATTTGGACAATTTATAGGAAAAGGCTATGAGTGCGGAGGCTTGTTCCGCTTTTCCCTTTCAGATTTTTGCAATAAGTCAATAAACCAAATTTGTGCTAGTGTTAATGATGATGCAAGTATTTGGCACTCTCGTTTATGTCATATTAATTTTGGTTTAATGTCTCGGCTATCCAGCATGAGTTTAATTCCGAACTTCACAGTTGCCAAAGGTTCTAAGTGCCATAGTTCTGTGCAATCTAAGCAACCTCGAAAGCCTCATAAGGCTGCCGAGGAGAGAAACTTGGCACCTCTAGAACTCATACATTCTGATCTTTGTGAGATGAATGGTGTGTTGACAAAAGGTGGAAAGAGATATTTCATGACTTTGATTGATGATGCGACTAGATTTTGCTATGTTTATTTGTTGCAAACTAAAGATGAAGCATTAGACTACTTTAAAATCTATAAAGCTGAAGTTGAAAATCAACTAGAGAGAAAGATCAAGCGTCTTAGGTCCGATCATGGTGGAGAGTATTTTCCCGAAGTCTTTGATGAATTTTGTGAGGAACATGGTATTATTCATGAGAGGACGCCTCCCTATTCACCTCAATCAAATGGAGTGGCCGAGAGGAAAAACCGCACATTGACTGACTTGGTGAATGCCATGTTAGACACTGCTGGTTTATCTAAGGCATGGTGGGGGGAGGCTCTATTGACTTCATGTCATGTCCTGAATAGAGTTCCCAACAATAATAAGGAGAAAACCCCTTATGAGGAGTGGGTTGGGAGAAAACCATCACTTTCTTATTTGCGCACTTGGGGATGTTTGGCAAAGGTCAATATTCCTATTCCTAAGAAACGCAAACTTGGACCAAAGACAGTGGATTGTGTCTTTCTAGGGTATGCTCAACGGAGCATTGCTTATAGGTTTTTAGTGGTAAAATCTGAAGTACCTGATATGCATGTTGATACTATAATGGAATCTCGTGATGCAACATTTTTTGAGAACATATTTCCTATGAAAGATATGCATAACATTGCTAGATTTTCTTCTGAGATAATTCCTGAATCTAGTACAACTGATGAATATTTCGAACAATCACATGAGGAAGTCCTTGAGAAGGATAACAATGACGTTCCTATAAGGAACAAGAGACAAAGGATTGCAAAATCCTTTGGTGATGATTTCATTGTATACCTTGTGGACGACGCACCCAAGACGATTGCAGAAGCATATGCATCTCCGGATGTAGATGATTGGAAAGAAGCTGTTCATAATGAGATGGACTCAATTCTTTCTAATGGAACTTGGGAACTAACTGATAGACCATATGGTTGTAAACCTGTGGGCTGTAAGTGGGTGTTCAAAAAGAAGCTAAAGCCTGATGGTACTATTGATAAGTAAAAGGCGCGGCTAGTGGCCAAGGGCTACACTCAGAAAGAAGGCGAAGATTACTTTGACACCTATTCACCCGTTGCTAGAATGACCACCATTCGAGTGTTACTTTCCTTGGCTGCCTCTTATGGTCTTATCATTCATCAAATGGATGTAAAGATAACTTTTCTCAATGGAGAGTTGGAAGAGGAGATCTATATGGATCAGCCTGACGGGTTTGTGGTAAAGGGTGAAGAGAGAAAGGTGTGCAAGTTCTTAAAATCTTTGTATGGTCTGAAACAGGCACCTAAGCAACGGCATGAGAAGTTTGAAAGATCTCTTCTTCAGGATTTGTCATTAACGAGGCTGATAGGTGTGTTTACTATCGCCATGGTGGGGGCAATAGTGTCATATTATGTTTGTATGTGGACGACATACTGATCTTTGGTACAAACATTAATGCAATTAATGAGGTCAAGTCTTTTCTATCAAAAAGTTTTGACATGAAAGATCTGGGAGAAGCCGATGTAATTCTAAACATCAAACTTATTAAGGATGAGAGTGGGATTACATTAACGCAATCTCACTATGTTGAGAAGGTCTTGAACCGATTCGGTTTTATGGATAGCAAGCCTTCTCCAACACCTTATGATCCCAGCGTGACACTCAGAAAGAACAAGAAAGAAACCAGAGATCAATTAAGATACTCTCAAATTGTCGGTTCACTCATGTACTTAGCTAGCGCTACAAGACCAGATATCTCTTTTGCTATGAGCAAACTGAGTAGGTTCATGTCCAACCCGGGTGATGATCATTGGCATGCACTAGAAAGGGTCTTGCGCTATCTGAGAGGTACTATGAGTTACGGAATTACTTATTCAGGGCATCCTGCTGTGCTAGAAGGATATAGTGATTCAAATTGGATCTCCGATGTTGATGTACTTTACGCAACAAGTGGGTATGTATTTAATCATGGTGGTGGCGCAGTGTCATGTAGGTCTTGCAAGCAAACCATATTGACGAGGTCAACTATGGAAGCAGAATTAACTGCTTTGGACACAGCTACTGTTGAGGCAGAATGGCTGCGTGAGCTCTTGATGGACTTGCCGGTTGTTGAAAAACCTGTACCGGCTATTCTTATGAATTGTGATAACCAAACGGTTATCGCTAAAGTGAACAATTCTAAAGATAATGCAAAGTCATCAAGACACGTGAACAGACGTTTGAAGTCTGTCAGGAAGTTGAGAAACTCCGGAGTAATAACTGTTATATATATACAAACAGACAAAAACCTGGTAGATCCCTTTACAAAGGGACTATCACGAAATGTGATAGATATTGCATCGAGGGAGATGGGTATGAGACCCATAGATGTTACACCATAGTAGTAACCCAACCTTTGTGATCGGAGATCCGGTGAATTAGGATCTCGGAAGAACAAGCTATTGGTTAACTGAGGAGAGTAATAACTAATGATCGTCTCCAAGTGAAGATGCAAAACTCTCAGAGTTGTAAGGCTCAGATCTGTAAGGCAGGTTGGCAACATGCCTTAACGTGGTTCTATTGGCTATAATTAGCAAAGATGCTGTCCTACAGAGCATTCTTGAAAGAACACACCTATATGAGTTCTGACTGTAAACGTCGCAGTCTATGAGATTTGGGTGATCTCTAGTAAGCTCACGAAGAGACCAGGGAGTATGACGTATAAGCTCCAAACCGCGGGGTAGCCTACTGGCGGTCAGGTACTGGTTAAGACTTTGAGTGAAACCTGTTCACACAAAACTAGCAATTCAAGGCATAGCCCATTGTCAAGTTGTGAATGGATGTAGCTTAATGTTCTAGGCAGAAGTTCAACTTAACAGTCTTTGCCGAAACACTGGTATATTAAACAAGTGGTGAGAGAAGGCAAATCTCTAAATGGGTATTTGAGATCTGGTGGGGGATTGTTAGAATTAATGGGCTAGGCCCATAGCAATTTCTGAAACCTCAAAGCGCATGTGTAAAATGGCAAGTGGTGGTGCTAAGTTTAGTCCCACCCCGGAAGTTGAAGAAGAGTTGGACCTCTTTATATAGTGGGTTCTCTCCACCACTCTAAGTGGTGTGTGAGAAGAGAAAGGGAAAACCACACGCGCGTGCTCGCTCGCCTCGCCTCGCCGGGCCGGGCCGTGCCGTGCCGTGCCGTGGCGAGGCGAGGCGAGGCGAGGCGAGGTGGCGCGTACATGCGACATGCGCGTGAATGGTCCGCCGAAATCCGATCCGTCTCCTTGCAGGAGCGCAGCTTCCTTTTGCCATTTTATTTTTATGTCTTGGCAGACAAGTTTTTGATTTCTTGTCCGGTAAGTGTACGAATTAGAAACCGAGTCGGTTTGGGATTGTGATCGCGACACAATACCGCCTCTGGTCCTAATATATATACAGCTACCGGCTGCGGCCAGAGACACACCGAAAACACCTAGGGTTTTGCCTCAACTCACAACTTACGCCGCCATCGTAGTCTACTCCATCCCAAACGCCGGCGTGCATCGGCGCGTGGGAGAGCAGGTCTCCGGAACCGTTCGTCTTTGCGATCCTGCATCGGGACAGGACGAATTAGGTTTTTGGGAAGCGCTGTGCGCGACTGCTCAAATTCGTCATCACGGGTCGTCTTCCGTCCAAGTCGGGCGGTGCTATTCATCGTCGTATTCATCGCCGTCAGCAGCAGATCGTCGCCAACATCGTCATCAACACCGTCGCACCCATAATAGCTAACGATCAGTACGTCCAACATCCTCTGTTCATGTCTGTCTCTACAGCTATTGTTACGTGTTTGGTGCTGTTATGCATGTCTTGTTGTTCTTCTAGTTTGCTAGATTATTGCATGCTAGTATCTCTTCTAGTCATGAATTATTTACTTGAATTAATCATGAACTTGCCTAATATTCCAACAGGATGTTGCATCGATCTTCTCTAACGCCGAATCTATCATTACCTTGGATGATGCATTGATCTTCTCCAACGCCGAATCTATCATTACCTTGGATGCCGTACCTATCACCACCTTGGATGCTGCATCGATCTTCTCTGACGCCGCATCTATCATCACATTGGATGCAGCATCAATCTTCTCCAATGCCGCATGTATCACCCCCTTGGATGCTGCATCGATCTTGTCCAACGCCGCATCTACCACAGCCTTGGATGTTCCATCAATCTTCTCAGACCTTGCTTCAATCTTCTCAGACCTGGCTTCAGAGCAAAGCTTTTGATTCTTATTGACTGTTGATTGAATGCTTCGTCGTTCCTTGTCACTGATCGTGCCGGTGGCAGCTGGAAGAGATCTGGTCTCACCACCCAGATCAGCCTCTGCAGGTACACCCCGTAGTAGCATGCCCTGCATGGTGCAAACCTTACCCGGGAATCATAGATCCTCTCATAGCCGAAGCTCTCGCTCTACGTGATGGTTTTTTTTGCATATCTTCGAGGCTATGTTGAAGTGGTTTTCGAGTCTAATAATTTGGAGATTGTGAATCTCTGATACTCACGTCACAATGACCGTGCGGTGGTGGCGCCTATCTTGTCTGAAATTAGGGAGCATGTTCTCTTCTTTAAGTCTCTTGTAATTCAGCATGTTGGTAGGTCAGCTAATGTTTCTGCTCATCTTTGTGCTAAGCAAGCTAGCTCTCTAGATGTCACAGAATGTTGGATTGACCCTACACCGAGTCTTCCTGTAACCAGCCTCTCAGCTGATAATGCTGGAGCTGTTAGTGTTCACTGGTAGAAAACGGCGTAGAAAAAGGGCCATTTGTCCCGGTTCGTAAGGCCCATCTGTCCCGGTTGTGGAACCGGGACTAAAGGGTCGTTACTAAAGCCCTAGGCCTTTAGTCCCGGTTCTTACATGAACCGGGACAGATGGGCCTCCACGTGGCCGCTGCGGCGAGCCCAGGCAGGAGGGCCTTTGGTCCCGGTTGGTGGCACCAACAGGGACCAAAAGGCATCCACGCGTCAGCAGCTGGCAGGAGTTGAGGATTTTGTTTTTTGTTTTTAAAGGGGGTGGTTTAGGGGTTTTGGGGGTTAATTTAGGTTGTTAGCTAGCTAATAGAGAGAAGTTGTTGGGGAACGTAATAATTTCAAAATTTTCCTACACACACACATGATCATGGTGATGCATAGCAACGAGAGGGGAGAGTGTTGTCCACGTACCCTCGTAGACCAAAAGCGGAAGCGGAAGCACAACGCGGTTGATGTAGTCGTACGTCTTGATCCGACAGATCAAGTACCGAACGCACGGCACCTCCGAGTTCAGCACACGTTCAACTCGATGACGTCCCTCGAACTCCGATCCAGCCAAGATTTGAGGGAGAATTCCGTTAGCACGACGGCGTGGTGACGATGATGATGTTCTACCGACGCAGGGCTTCGCCTAAGCATCGCTATGATATTATTGAGGTGGATTATGGTGGAGGGGGGCACCGCACACGGCTAAGAGATCCAAGGGATCAATTGTTGTGTCTATGGGGTGCCCCCTCCTCCGTATATAAAAGGGGGGAGGAGAGGGCCGGCCAAGGGGAGGAGGCGCGCCCAAGGGGGGAGTCCTACTCCCACCGGGAGTAGGACTCCTCCTTTTCCTATTTGAAGAGGGAGAGGGAAGGAAGAGGAAGGAGGGATGAAGGAAAGGGGGGCCGGCCCCCTCCCAATTCGGATTGGGCTTGGGGGGGGCGCCCCCTCCCTTGCTCCTTTCCCCTCCTTTCCACTAAAGCCCATTAAGGCCCATATACCTCCCGGGGTGTTCCGATAACCTCTCGGTGCTCCGGTATTAGCCCAATCTCACTCAGAACCATTCCAGTGTCCAAATATAGTCGTCGAATATATCGATCTTTATGTCTCGACCATTTAGAGACTCCTCGTCATGTCCGTGATCACATCTGGGACTCCGAACTACCTTCGGTACATCAAAACACATAAACTCATAATATAACAGTCATCGAACTTTAAGCGTGCGGACCCTACGGGTTCGAGAACTACGTAGACATGACTGAGACACGTCTCCGGTCAATAACCAATAGCGGAACCTGGATGCTCATATTGGCTCCCGCATATTCTACAAAGATCTTTATCGGTCAAACCGCATAACAACATACGTTGTTCCCTTTGTCATCGGTATGTTACTTGCCCGAGATTCGATCATCGGTATCTCAATACCTAGTTCAATCTCGTTACCATTAAGTCTCTTTACTCGTTCCGTAATACATCATCCCGCAACCAACTCATTAGTTGCAATGCTTGCAAGGCTTATAGTGATGTGCATTACGGAGTGGGCCCAGAGATACCTCCCCGACAATCGGAGTGACAAATCCTAGTCTCGAAATACGCCAACCCAACAAGTACCTTCGAAGACACCTGTAGAGCACCTTTATAATCACCCAGTTATGTTGTGACGTTTGGTAGCACACAAAGTGTTCCTCCGGTAAACGGGAGTTGCATAATCTCATAGTCATAGGAACATGTATAAGTCATGAAGAAAGCAATAACAACAAACTAAACGATCATTGTGCTAAGCTAACGGATGGGTCAAGTCAATCACATCATTCTCCTAATGATGTGATCCCATTAATCAAATGATAACTCTTTGTCTATGGTTAGGAACCATAACCATCTTTGATCAACGAGCTAGTCAAGTAGAGGCATACTAGTGACACTCTGTTTGTCTATATATTCACACATGTATTATGTTTCCGGTTAATACAATTCTAGCATGAATAATAAACATTTATCATGATATAAGGAAATAAATAATAACTTTATTATTGCCTCTAGGGCATATTTCCTTCAGTATCCCACTTGCACTAGAGTCAACAATCTGGATTCCACAGTAATGATTCTAACACCCATGGAGTCTTGGTGTTGATCATGTTTTGCTCGTGGAAGAGGCTTAGTCAACCGGTCTGCAACATTCAGATCCGTATGTATTTTGCAAATCTCTATGTCTCCCACTTGGACTTGGTCCTGGATGGAATTGAAGCGTCTCTTGATGTGCTTGGTCCTCTTGTGAAATCTGGATTCCTTTGCCAAGGCAATTGCACCAGTATTGTCACAGAAGATTTTCATTGGACCCGATGCACTAGGTATGACACCTATATCGGATATGAACTCCTTCATCCAGACTCCTTCATTTGCTGCTTCCGAAGCAGCAATGTACTCCGCTTCACACGTAGATCCCGCCACGACGCTTTGTTTAGAACTGCACCAACTTACAGCTCCACCATTCAATAAAAACACGTATCCGGTTTGCGATTTAGAATCGTCCGAATCAGTGTCAAAGCTTGCATCAACATAACCATTTACGATGAGCTCTTTGTCACCTCCATAAATGAGAAACATATCCTTAGTCCTTTTCAGGTATTTCAGGATGTTCTTGACCGCTGTCCAGTGATCCACTCCTGAATTACTTTGGTACCTCCCTGCTAAACTAATAGCAAGGCACACATCAGGTCTGGTACACAGCATTGCATACATGACAGAGCCTATGGCTGAAGCATAGGGAACATCTTTCATTTTCTCTCTATCTTCTGCAGTGGTCGGGCATTGAGTCTTACTCAACTTCACACCTTGTAACACAGGCAAGAACCCTTTCTTTGCTTGATCCATTTTGAACTTCTTCAAAACTTTGTTAAGGTATGTGCTTTGTGAAAGTCCAATTAAGCGTCTTGATCTATCTCTATAGATCTTGATGCCCAATATGTAAGTAGCTTCACCGAGGTCCTTCATTGAAAAACTCTTATTCAAATATCCTTTTATGCTATCCAGAAATTCTATATCATTTCCAATCAACAATATGTCATCCACATATAATATTAGAAATGCTACAGAGCTCCCACTCACTTTCTTGTAAATACAGGCTTCTCCAAAAGTCTGTATAAAACCATATGCTTTGATCACACTATCAAAACGTTTATTCCAACTCCGAGAGGCTTTCACCAGTGCATAAATGGATCGCTGGAGCTTGCACACTTTGTCAGCTCCCTTTGGATCGACAAAACCTTCCGGTTGCATCATATACAATTCTTCTTCCAGAAATCCATTCAGGAATGCAGTTTTGGCATCCATTTGCCAAATTTCATAATCATAAAATGCGGCAATTGCTAACATGATTCGGATAGACTTAAGCATCGCTATGGGTGAGAAGGTCTCACCGTAGTCAATCCCTTGAACTTGTCGAAAACCTTTTGCAACAAGTCGAGCTTTATAGACAGTAACATTACTGTCAGCGTCAGTCTTCTTCTTGAAGATCCATTTATTCTCGATGGCTTGCCGATCATTGGGCAAGTCAACCAAAGTCCATACTTTGTTCTCATACATGGATCCCATCTCGGATTTAATGGCTTCAAGCCATTTTGCGGAATCTGGGCTCACCATCGCTTCTTCATAGTTCGTAGGTTCGTCATGGTCTAGTAAGATAACCTCCAGAACAGGATTACCGTACCACTCTGGTGCGGATCTTACTCTGGTTGACCTACGAGGTTCAGTAACAACTTGATCTGAAGTTTGATGATCATCATCATTAACTTCCTCACTAATTGGTGTAGACGTCACAGGAACCGGTTTCTGTGATGAACTATTTTCCAATAAGGGAGCAGGTATTGTTACCTCATCAAGTTCTACTTTCCTCCCACTCACTTCTTTCGACAAAAACTCCTTCTCTAGAAAGGATCCAAATTTAGCAACAAAAGTATTGCCTTCAGATCTGTGATAGAAGGTGTACCCAACAGCCTTTGGGTATCCTATGAAGACACATTTCTCCGATTTGGGTTCGAACTTATCAGGTTGAAGCTTTTTCACATAAGCATCGTAGCCCCAAACTTTAAGAAACGACAACTTTGGTTTGTTGCCAAACCACAATTCATAAGGCGTCCTCTCAACGGATATTGATGGTGCCCTATTTAACGTGAATGCAGCCGTCTCTAAAGCATAACCCCAAAACGATAGCGGTAAATCAGTAAGAGACATCATAGATCGTACCATATCTAGTAAAGTACGATTACGACGTTCGGACACACCATTACGCTGTGGTGTTCCGGGTGGCGTGAGTTGCGAAACTCTTCCACATTGTTTCAAATGTAGACCAAACTCGTAACTCAAATATTCTCCTCCACGATCAGATCGTAGAAACTTTATTTTCTTGTTACGATGATTTTCCACTTCACTCTGAAATTCATTGAACTTTTCAAATGTTTCAGACTTATGTTTCATTAAGTAGATATACCCATATCTGCTTAAATCATTTGTGAAGGTGAGAAAATAACGATACCCGCCACGAGCCTCAACATTCATTGGACCACATACATATGTATGTATGATTTCCAACAAATCTGTTGCTCGCTCCATAGTTCCGGAGAACGGCGTTTTAGTCATCTTGCCCATGAGGCACGGTTCGCAAGTACCAAGTGAATCATAATCAAGTGGTTCCAAAAGTCCATCAGTATGGAGTTTCTTCATGCGCTTTACACCAATATGACCTAAACGGCAGTGCCACAAATAAGTTGCACTATCATTATCAACTCTGCATCTTTTGGCCTCAATATTATGAATATGGGTATCACTACTATCGAGATTTAATATAAATAGACCACCCCTCAAGGGTGCATGACCATAAAAGATATTACTCATATAAATAGAACAACCATTATTCTCTGATTAAAATAAATAACCGTCTTGCATCAAACAAGATCCAGATATAATGTTCACGCTCAACGCTGGCACCAAATAACAATTATTTAGGTCTAAAACTAATCCCGAAGGTAGATGTAGAGGTAGCGTACCGACCGCGATCACATCGACTTTGGAACCATTTCCCACGCGCATCGTCACCTCGTCCTTAGCTAATCTTCGCTTAATCCGTAGTCCCTGTTTCGAGTTGCAAATATTAGCAACAGAACCAGTATCAAATACCTAGGTGCTACTGCAAGCATTAGTAAGGTACACATCAATAACATGTATATCACATTATACCTTTGTTCATCTTGCCATCCTTCTTATTGCTACCTCTTGAGCACTGCGTTGGTTTTCCCTTGAAGAGGAAAGGGTGATGCAGCAAAGTAGCGTAAGTATTTCCCTCAGTTTTTGAGAACCAAGGTATCAATCCAGTAGGAGGCCACGCACGAGTCCCTCGCACCTACACAAACAAATAAATCCTCGCAACCAACGCGATAAGGGGTTGTCAATCCCTTCACGGTCACTTACGAGAGTGAGATCTGATAGATATGATAAGATAATATTTTTGGTATTTTTATGATAAATATGCAAAGTAAAGAAAGTAAAATAGAAACGGCGCCAGAAATAGCTTGTTGTTGGAAGATTAATATGATGGAAAATCGACCCGGGGGCCATAGGTTTCACTAGTGGCTTCTCTCATGAGCATACGTATTACGGTGGGTGAACAAATTACTGTTGAGCAATTGACAGAATTGAGCATAGTTATGAGAATATCTAGGTATGATCATGTCTATAGGCATCATGTCCGAGACAAGTAGATCGACTCCTGCCTGCATCTACTACTATTACTCCACACATTGACCGCTATCCAGCATGCATCTAGAGTATTAAGTTCATAAGAACAGAGTAACACTTTAAGCAAGATGACATGATGTAGAGGGATAAACTCATGCAATATGATATAAACCCCATCTTGTTATTCTCGATGGCAACAATACAATATGTGCGTTGCTGCCCCTACTGTCACTGGGAAAGGACACCGCAAGATTGAACCCAAAGCTAAGCACTTCTCCCATTGCAAGAAAGATCAATCTAGTAGGCCAAACCAAACTGATAATTCGAAGAGACTTGCAAAGATAACCAATCATACATAAAAGAATTCAGAGAAGATTCAAATATTGTTCATAGATAAACTTGATCATAAACCCACAATTCATCGGTCTCAACAAACACACCGCAAAAGAAGATTACATCGAATAGATCTCCACGAGAGAGGGGGAGAACATTGTATTGAGATCCAAAAAGAGAGAAGAAGCCATCTACCTAATAACTATGGACCCGAAGGTCTGAGGTAAACTACTCACACATCATCGGAGAGGCTATGGTGTTGATGTAGAAGCCCTCCATGATCGATGCCCACTCCGGCGGAGCTCCGGAACAGGCCCCAAGATGGGATCTCACGGGTACAGAAGGTTGCGGCGGTGGAATTAGGTTTTTGGCTCCGTATCTGGTAGTTTGGGGGTACGTAGGTATATATAGGAGGAAGGAGTACGTCGGTGGAGCAACAGGGGGCCCACGAGGGTGGAGGGCGCGCCTGGGGGGGTAGGCGCGCCCCCCTACCTCGTGCCCTCCTGGTTGATGTCTTAACGTAGGGTCCAAGTCCTCTGGATCACGTTCGTCCGAAAATCACGTTCCCGAAGGTTTCATTCCGTTTGGACTCCGTTTGATATTCTTTTTCTGCGAAACTCTGAAATAGGCAAAAAAACGGCAATTCTAGGCTGGGCCTCCGGTTAATAGGTTAGTCCCAAAAATAATATAAAAGTGTATAATAAAGCCCAATAATGTCCAAAACAGAATATAATATAGCATGGAGCAATCAACAATTATAGATTCGTTGGAGACGTATCACTTATCCGCCAAATACTTGGGGCAGTTCTGCTTCCAGTGACCAGTCTGCTTGCAGTAGAAGCACTCTGTCTCAGGCTTAGGTCCAGGCTTGGGTTTCTTCTCTTGAGCAGCAACTTGTTTGCTGTTCTTCTTGAAGCTCCCCTTGTTCTTCCCTTTGCCCTTTTTCTTGAAACTGGTGGTCTTATTGACCATCAACACTTGATGCTCCTTCTTGATTTCTACCTCCGCAACCTTTAGCATTGCGAAGAGCTCGGGAATCGTCTTATCCATCCCTTGCATGTTATAGTTCATCACGAAGCTCTTGTAGCTTGGTGGCAGTGATTGAAGAATTCTGTTAATGACGCTATCATTCGGAAGATTAACTCCCAGTTGAATCAAGTGATTGTTATACCCAGACATTCTGAGTATATGCTCACTGACAGAACTATTCTCCTCCATCTTGCAGTTGTAGAACTTATTGGAGACTTCATATCTCTCAGTCCGGGCATTTGCTTGAAATATTAACTTCAACTCCTGGAACATCTCATATGCTCCATGACGTTCAAAACATCGTTGAAGTCCTGGTTCTAAGCCGTAAAGCATGGCACACTGAACTATCGAGTAGTCATCAGCTTTGCTCTGCCAGACAGTCATAACATCTGGTGTTGCTCCTGCAGTAGGTTTGGCACCTAGCGGTGCTTCCAGGACTTAATTCTTCTGTGCAGTAATGCGGATAATCCTCAAGTTACGGACCCAGTCCGTGTAGTTGCTACCATCATCTTTCAACTTTGCTTTCTCAAGGAACGCATTAAAATTCAACGAAACAACAACACGAGCCATCTATCTACAACAAACATAGACATGCAAAATACTATCATGTACTAAGTTCATGATAAATTTAAGTTCAATTAATCATATTACTTAAGAACTCCCACTTATATAGACATCCCTCTAATCATCTAAGTGATCACGTGATCCAAATCAACTAAACCATGTCCGATCATCACGTGAGATGGAGTAGTTTCAATGGTGAACATCACTATGTTGATCATATCTACTATATTATTCACGCTCGACCTTTCGGTCTCAGTGTTCCAAGGCCATATCTGCATATGCTAGGTTCGTCAAGTTTAACCTGAGTATTCCGCGTGTGCAACTGTTTTGCACTCGTTGTATTTGAACGTAGATCCTATCACACCCGATCATCACGTGGTGTCTCAGCACGAAGAACTTTTGCAACGGCGCATACTCAGGGAGAACACTTTTATCTTGAAATTTAGTGAGAGATCATCTTATAATGCTACCGTCAATAAAAGCAAGATAAGATGCATAAAAGATTAACATCACATGCAATCAATATAAGTGATATGATATGGCCATCATCATCTTGTGCTTGTGATCTCCATCTCCGAAGCACCGTCATGATCACCATCGTCACCGGCGCGACACCTTGACTCCATCGTAGCATCGTTGTCATCTCGCCAACTTATGCTTCTACGACTATCGCTACCGCATAGTGATAAAGTAAAGCATTACAGGGCGATTGCATTGCATACAATAAAGCGACAACCATATGGCTCCTACCAGTTGCCGATAACTCGGTTACAAAATATGATCATCTCATACAATAAAATTTAGCATCATGCCTTGACCATATCACATCACAACATGCCCTGCAAAAACAAGTTAGACGTCCTCTACTTTATTGTTGCAAGTTTTACGTGGCTGCGACGGGCTTAGCAAGAACCGTTCTTACCTACGCATCAAAACCACAATGATAGTTCGTCAAATTAGTGTTGTTTTAACCTTCTCAAGGACCGGGCGTAGCCACACTCGGTTCAACTAAAGTTGGAGAAACTGGCACCCGCCAGCCACCTGTGTGCAAAGCACATCGGTAGAACCAGTCTCGCGTAAGCGTACGCGTAATGTCGGTCCGGGCCGCTTCATCCAACAATACCGCCGAACCAAAATATGACATGCTGGTAGGCAGTATGACTTGTATCGCCCACAACTCACTTGTGTTCTACTCGTGCATATAACATCTATGCATAAAACCAGGCTCTGATACCACTGTTGGGGAACGTAATAATTTCAAAATTTTCTACGCACACACAGGATCATGGTGATGCATAGCAACGAGAAGGGAGAGTGTTCTCCACGTACCCTCGTAGACCGAAAGCGAAAGCGTTAGCACAACGCGATTGATGTAGTCGTACGTCTTCACGATCCGACCGATCAAGTACCGAACGCACGGCACCTCCGAGTTCAGCACACGTTCAACTCGATGACGTCCCTCGAACTCCGATCCAGCCGAGCTTTGAGGGAGAGTTCCGTCAGCACGATGGCGTGGTGATGATGATGATGTTCTACCAACGTAGGGCTTCGCCTAAGCACCGCTACGATATTATCGAGGTGGATTATGGTGGAGGGGGGCACCGCACACGGCTAAGAGATCCAATGGATCAATTGTTGTGTCTACGGGGTGCCCCCCCTCCTCCGTATATAAAAGGGGGGAGGAGAGGGCCGGCCAAGGGGAGGAGGCGCGCCAAAGGGGGGGTCCTACTCCCACCGGGAGTAGGACTCCTCCTTTTCCGATCTGGAGATGGAGAGGGAAGGAAGAGGAAGGAGGGAGGAAGGAAAGGGGGGGCCGGCCCCCCTCCCAATTCGGATTGGGCTTGGGGGGGGGGCGCCCCCTCCCTTGCTCCTTTCCCCTCCTTTCCACTAAAGCCCATTAAGGCCCATATACCTCCCGGGGGGTTCTGATAACCTCTCGGTGCTCCGGTATTATCCCAATCTCACTCGGAACCATTCCGGTGTCCAAATATAGTCGTCCAATATATCGATCTTTATGTCTCGACCATTTCGAGACTCCTCGTCATGTCCGTGATCACATCCGGGACTCCGAACTACCTTCGGTACATCAAAACACATAAACTCATAATATAACCGTCATCGAACTTTAAGCGTGTGGACCCTATGGATTCGAGAACTATGTAGACATGACCGAGACACGTCTCCGGTCAATAAAAAATACGGAACCTGGATGCTCATATTGGCTCCCACATATTCTATGAAGATCTTTATCGGTCAAACCGCATAACAACATACGTTGTTCCCTTTGTCATCGGTATGTTACTTGCCCGAGATTCGATCGTCGGTATCTCAATACCTAGTTCAATCTCGTTACCAGTAAGTCTCTTTACTTGTTCCGTAATACATCATACCGCAACCAACTCATTAGTTGCAATGCTTGCAAGGCTTATAGTGATGTGCATTACCGAGTGGGCCTAGAGATACCTCTCCGACAATCGAAGTGACAAATCCTAATCTCGAAATACGCCAACCCAACAAGTACCTTCGGAGACACCTGTAGAGCACCTTTATAATCACCCAGTTACGTTGTGACGTTTGGTAGCACACAAAGTGTTCCTCCGGTAAACGGGAGTTGCATAATCTCATAGTCATAGGAACATGTATAAGTCATGAAGAAAGCAATAGCAACAAACTAAACGATCATCGTGCTAAGCTAACGGATGGGTCAAGTCAATCACATCATTCTCCTAATGATGTGATCCCGTTAATCAAATGACAAATCTTTGTCTATGGTTAGGAAACATAACCATCTTTGATCAACGAGCTAGTCAAGTAGAGGCATACTAGTGACACTCTGTTTGTCTATGTATTCACACATGTATTATGTTTCCGGTTAATACAATTCTAGCATGAATAATAAACATTTATCATGATATAAGGAAATAAATAATAACTTTATTATTGCCTCTAGGGCATATTTCCTTCAGGAGTGTCCTCTCTTATCTCCGTGCTTGGTTTACCAATGCTACTGCTATGCCTAAACATGGCTTAGATTGAAGTGAAGGCAACATGTGGTGCATGTCGGAAGTAATACTAATTCTAACTTGATCAAGTTCGGATTGTACTACTTTCGACATGCACCACATGCATGTTGCCTTCACTTCAATCCAATCCATGTTCATGTCACCCACTGATATATAATAACTCTTCATGCTCGCATCATGCATCATCATAATAACAAGTCCTGCTAATCATCACCATACAACTTCTACTCGTTATTAATATCAAGTCATACGATCATCATCCTCATAGTCATTGAATCAACCCTACTTAATTGTTCTTAGCACATGATTATCAGTATTAGGTAGGACCTAAATACCCTCTTTAAGGTAAAATAGCATAAAACAATATAGACCCTGACTCTCCATTATGGAGAATGGAGATCATCCTGTCTCCAATTCTTGCGCTTCGCTTCCTTTTGCTTCCAAGAACCTCCTTACGGCTGTCCATACATTTTTTTCCATTCTTTGATTTTCATGTCTCCACTTCTTTTAGAAATCTGGTATGGACAATTGAGATTCGTAGGATGACCTTGCTGTATGTTCAAAACATCAAGGCTACCATTCTGATACATCCAATGAGGCACACAATCCATCCGGATTCTCTGTTGAAAAACATTGTAATAACTTCATAGTTAGCAATGATGTACTAGTTTTAGAAGTATGCAAAAGATGCACGGACGTCGTAATAGTAAAAAAATCTTACCAGGGTATCTCCATTGAAGTTACCGTAGTTCAACACGTGCATTAGTGGCACGTATTGACCATAATGTTGAGGAGTTTGATTGTAGAAATTGTAATTCTCAAGATTAGTACAAATGTGATCAGATGATTTTTCTCCTGATAATTAATTCGGAGCCTTCGGTGTAGTAGGTTCTGTCTACCATCTTCCGCACATTCTTTGAAGAATGAAAATAAGCTGTCAATGGAAATAAGTTGTCAACTATTTTGAAATAAACAATATAAATTAGCTAATAACTATGTTTGAGAAACTCACATAACGGTAGGATTGGAGGCGTATCAACAAGGACCCAAATGTCCATATTGTCTTGCTCGATTTCAGGATCACCAAGATCCATGGTGACAATCATATCCTCATAAAAACCATACATCTTGCGAAGTGCTTCCCATTTTTTGCAACCAAAATGGGTTACGCTCTCAGAATTGTACAAATTTACTTCAAAATCCATACCATGATGGGTCCTTAGGTGAATTTGATTTGTTTCGAAACTTTCATGGTCTTCAAAACCCATCCTCTCCAAGACATAGCGTCTTGCATGGCATGGGATAAGCTAGTCGAATTGTAAAAGATGAAAAGTACACGTTGAAATAGTTGAAGTCGTGCTTAATTACGAAAAAATAACACTTGTCGTCGTTGCGTACCGTTTCAACATCGAAGGTCTCCTCTAGCTTAATACTGAAGCGCCGATCTTCGTCCAGGTGAGGCCTGTCGCACAGACCTCGGTCGTCGTGGCACCAGTCGCACTCCCCCGGGAGACTTTCGTCGTCCGAGTACGGCATTTCCTATGTTCAGAATTCAAATATTAAACGTCTACAATTAAATATATGTACTAAAAAACCTAGGTTAGATCATTATTATTCATCATGGGTTGACTATCGGTCTGTCGAGTCTTTTCTTGAAAACTCTCAGCTCACGTGGTGTATACATTCGACCGTTGGTGATGGTCGCTCCTCCTTTCATCCTCGAGTGCATTACACCAAAATGTCTAGCACACGGGAATGAAGGAGAAGCGACCCCCACGACAACAGTCGGGATTCTTCGTCCTCTCATATATATATATGGTGGAACTCTCCCTCACTGATTCCTCTCAGACATTTGCGACCGTCGGGGATGGTAGCTCCTCCTTTCGTTCCCGAGTGCATTACACCAAATTGTCTAGCACACGGGAACGAAGGAGAAGCTACCCCCACGACAACAGTCAGGATTCTTCGTCCTCTGATATATGGTGGAGACTCAATAGACTTAAGGTCAACCCGAAATATCGTTTAATTATCTTTCTAAAACCGGTTCGTGGCTGGTCTCACCTCAAGGTCGGAGGGGGTCGGTGACGGGGACGAAGGCGGGCGACGATGGAGGGGCGCTCCTAGATTTCTGCGAAAACAAAAACCCTATAAGCTATCAACTAATCATATGCATACGCCTTGCATAGTGCTCTCCAATTTTAGCATTCAAAGTAGGAATAGTTTTCCAATTTGAGAATTCAATAAGCAAAATCAAATCACAAAATAAAGTAGTATTCAAATTAGGATGCATTCAATTATAAGCAAAACTACATCATCTCCATGCGTTCGTACATCGTCGAATATTATCACTAATACACCTCAAATACTATCATACATATAGCATCGCTACTACAGCTAGAACCGTAGCGCCCGACGGGTATCGGCGCGGGCGGTGGATACCCAAAGAGAAGGAACCATCACAGGATCATAGCTCCAGTGAGATCCCTGAAGAACCTGCCAGGTATTGTCGAACCTACACTCCAACGCAACCATGTAGCGATGGACGTGCTCGTCCTCCTCGCTGACACGGTGACGTACCACCTCCGCGGTGTCCGGAAGCCTCGGCACCATCACTGGCCCATGCGACCGCCACCAAACAAGGATCGGGTCAATGACGGGTTGGCTCCTCACCAACCTACGCCCCCGGAAGGTAGCACCTCCCAAAACCAGCCCGGGGGAGCCCAGTCCCGGACATGGCCCCTCTGATCAAGCCGGCCTCCTCCGCCGAGTTGACGGCGAGGATGCGGGATTGGCATCGTCGACGTCGATGCGGGAATAATTGCTTTAACTAAAAAAATAAACTAGTTCTATTAATTTTCTTGCTAAAAATAAACTACTTCTATAGTAAAATAAACTAGTTTTATTAAATCAACTAGTTCAACTACTAAGCACTTACTATAAATAGAATAAAGTAGTACTTACTAAAAATAAACTAGTTTAACTAGGTCTCCTCGAGCTTAATGCTGAAGCGCCGATTTTCGTCCAGGTGAGGCCTGTCGCACAGACCTCGGTCGTCGTGGCACCAGTCGCACTCCTCCGGGAGACTTTCGTCGTCCGAGTACGACATTTCCTATGTTCATAATTCAAAGATTAAACTTGTACAATTAAATATATGTACTACAAAAACTAAATTAGAACATTATTATTCATCATGGGTTGACTACGGTCTGTTGAGTCTCTTGAAAACAGCTCACGTGGTGTATATATTCGACCGTCGGTGATGATAGCTCCTCCTTTCGTTCCCGAGTGCATTACACCAAATTGTCTAGCACACGGGAACGAAGGAGAAGCTACCCCCACGACAACAGTCGGGATTCTTCGTCCTCTCATATATGGTGGAGACTCCCCCTCACTGATTCCTCTCTGACATTTGCGACCGTTGGTGATGGCAGGTCCTCCTTTCATTCCCGAGTGCATTACACCAAATTGTCTAGCACACGGGAACGAAGGAGAAGCTACCCCCACGACAACAGTCGGGATTCTTCGTCCTCTCATATATGGTGGAGACTCGACAGACTTAAAGTCAACCCGAAATATCGTTTAATTTTATGGAGATTTGGCTGGTCTCACCTCGAGGTCGGAGGGGGGTCGATGATGGGGACGACGGCGGGGATGATGGAGGGGGCTCCTAGATTTCTGCAAAAACATAAACCCTATAAGCTATCAACTAATCAAATGCATACGCCTTGCATAGTGCTCTCCAATTTTAGCATTCAAAGTAGGAGGAGTTTTCCAATTTGAGCATTCAATAAGCAAAACCAAATCGTAAAATAAAGTAGTATTCAAATTAGCATGCATTCAATTATAAGCAAAACTACATCATCTCTTGCGTCCATACATCGTCGAATATTATCACTAATACACCTCGAATAGTATCATACATATAGCATCGCTAATACAGCTAGAACCATAGCGCCCGACGGGTATCGGCGCGGGCGGTGGACACCCAAAGAGAAGGAACCATCACAGGATCATAGCTCCAGTGAGATCCCTGAAGAACCTGACAGGTATTGTCGAACCTGCCCTCCAACGCAACCTATGTAGTGACGGACATGCTCGTCCTCCCCGCTGACACGGTGACGTACCACCTCCGCGGTGTCCGGAAGCCTCGGCACCGTCACTGGCCCACGCGACCGCCACCAAACAAGGTTCGGGTCAACGACGGGCTGGCTCCTCACCAACCTACGCCCCCCGGAAGGTAGCACCTCTCAATACCAGCCCGGCGGAGCCCAGTCCCGGACATGGCCCCTCTGATCAAGCAGGCCTCCTCCGCCGAGTCGACGATGAGGATGCGGGATAGGCATCGTCAACTACTAAGCACTTACTATAAATAAAAGAAAGTAGTACTTGCTAAAAATAAACTACTTCTATAGTAAAATAAAGTAGTTTTATTAAATCAACTAGTTCAACTACTAAGCACTTACTATAAATAAAATAAAGTAGTACTTACTAAAAATAAACTAGTTCTATATATAGTAAAATAATGTAGTTTTATTAAATCAACTAGTTTAACTACTAATCACTTACTATAAATAAAATAAAGTAGTACTTACTAAAAATAAACTACTTCTATAGTAAAATAAAGTAGTTTGATTAAATCAACTAGTTCAACTACTAAGCACTTACTATAAATAAAATAAAGTAGTACCTACTAAAAATAAACTAGTTTAACTAGTTCTATTATTTTTCTAACTAATTATATTAAACACTTTCTAAGTAGTACTTACTAAAAGTTATCAGGGAGGGGGGGTATATCGACAACGACATACCCGATAAAAAATAAGAAGAGGAAGAAGAAGAAAAATAGAGGAGAAGAAGAAAGGAATAGAGGAGGAGATCGACGAAAAAAAAAGAAAAAAAAGGAGAAGAAGAAAGGAATAAAGGAGAAGAAGAAAAAATAGAATAATATATTATTATATTTCTTCTTCTTCTCCTCTATTCCTCCTTCTTCTCCTCTTTTTTGTTCTTCTTTTTCATCTTCTTATTTATTTCTCCTCTTCTTCCTCTCCTCCTCTTCTTCTTCTTCTTCTTCTTCTCCTTCTTCCTCTTCTTATTTTCCTTTTTGCTCTCCTGCTTTTTCTTCTAAATATGAACATATACATAAATGACTTTAATCATACACAATTTTCCTATACATACACAATATGAACATATACATAAATTGACAAAGAAAATTCTATGAACAAAAAAATCATAAAAATTCTATGAACAAAATTACAACAGAAAAAAATCATAAAAATTCTATGAACAAAATAAAAATTCTATGAACAAAATTACAACCGAAAAAATCATAAAAATTCTATGAAAAAATTTGACATATTCTTTGCATATGAACATATAAACATTTGCATATTCAACAATAATATCACCAAAAAAATCTATGAACAGGAAAAAAATTCTAACTTTTGCATATTCTTTTATGAACAAATTACAACAACTAAACTAACTACACATCTAAATTAATACAACTACACATCTAAACTTAATTAGGAAAATGCATATGCAGAGGGCGCCCGGCGATGAGGAGAAGCTCACTACAGGGGGGCGGGGACGAGGAGGTAGGGCACGGGGACGACGATGAGGAGGCAGGGCACAACGACGGCGACGAGGAAGCAAGGCACGGCGACGTTGACGGTGGGGTAGGGGCGCGGCGACGAGGAGGCAGGGCCGGCGGCGTCGGGGCAGGGGTGGCGTGGGGCGGCGACGGCGTCAGGGCGGCGCGGGACGGCATCGGGGCGGCACGGGACGGCGTCGAAGGCAGGGGCGACGACGGCGATGGCGAGGCAGAGGGGCAGCCTGGCGGCCTCGTCGGGGCGGGGAAGACGAACTGAATGAAAATTTTCACAAGTCTTGCTTATATAGACGGAGCATTGGTCCCGGTTCGTGGCACGAACCGGTACCAATGCACCCTTTAGTCCCGGTTGGTGGCACCAACCGGGACCAAAGATCTCTTTTCAGCAGCCCAAAGGGCGGAAAGCAGAGCCTTTGGTCCCGGTTGGTGGCACCAACCGGTACCAAAGGTGGGCATTGGTCCCGGTTGGTGGCATCAATCGGTACCAAAGGTGGGCATTGGTCCCGGTTCGTGCCACCAACCGGGACCAATGGCCTTGCACAGCGGCGTGGTGGTGGGAGTTTAGTCCCACCCCGCTAGTTGAGAGCGCCGAACACCTGTTTATAAGCTCCGCTGCCTCCTCTCTCTCGAACTCCTCTGAACTGCAGGCCTATGGGCCTAATCTGACACTGCTTTGCCTGTGGGTCTGCTGGGCCTTCTGCGGGTCTGAATCCTGGCCCAACTAGCTGGGTTTCTAGTCTTATTCAGGCCGTGGTGGCCCAGTAGGTGGCATTTTTTCCAGTTTTTTTGTTTACTTTGTTGCTTTATTTTTATATTTTGTTTCTTCTTTCAACAAAATACTTACAGTTGCTATTTTTCTTTATTTTATTAAGGTTTATTTATTTTATTTTATTATAGTTTATTTTATTTTGTTTCTACTTATTTATTTCATAAAAGTTTATTTTATTTTGTTTCTACTTATTTATTTTATTTTATTTTGTTTTATTTTGTCTCTACTTATTTATTTCATAAAAAGTTTATTTTATTTTATTTTCTTTTCTTTATACTTATTTATTTTATTTTATTTTTTGCTTTTTGTATTTATTTTATGAAAATTCTTTTTGCTTTTAATGTTTTGAACAGAAAATACTTTAATAATTTTAGTTGCATAAATTCTATATAATTTTAGTTTCAATAATACTAGAGGTTTATAAAAGTTTTTTAGTTGATTCCTTTAGTACCGGTTCTAAGGCTGTTTCAAAGGAATTTCATTTGGTACCGGTTCTAAGGCTGGGGCCCCACGAGCACCTTTAGTACCGGTTCGTGGCATGAACCGGTAATAGAGTTTTTTAGTTGATTCTTTCTGCAGCTGTTTTTTAGTCCCACCTCGCCAAGCGAGAGGCAATCGCAGCGGTTTATAAGCCCTGAGTGCAGAGCCGATGAAGGAGAGGCGCAATGCTCACCTGCACGTTGCTTAGCTTCAGGCCTTGAGGAAGTGGTGTAGACTGCACAGAGCTATCAGGGTTTCGGACGAAAACTACACATAGCTCCGTGCAGTCTACACTTTTTCCTCAAGGCCTGAAGTTAAGCAACGTGCAGGTGAGCATTGCGCCTCTCTTTTATTTTTAATAACTTATTACAACTCCGGACTTATTGTGTGTTCAAAATGCAACATTCAAAGCCACATCATCAATTTTCAACCCTTTCTGACTTTATTTGTTATTTTTCATGCATTTACTGATTTTTTTGAGCTATAAGACCCTGAAATTGAAAAGCATTTCAAATGAACTATGAAAAGGTTGAAAGTTGGCATGGTATCATCATTTCACCCACATAGCATGTGCTGAAAAGTTGAGAGGGTTACGGCAAAAACTAGATGCACTTCGTGTACAAAACGGGCAATCTATTTCGAGATATCAGAGTTTCATACGGAAACTCGTCTGTTACAACATGCATTTCAAATGAACTACGAAAAGGTTGAAAGTTGGCGTGGTATCATCCTAATAGTTGTGGAGAGAAAGTCTTCACTTTTTCTTCGCTTGTGTCCTTTGTTTATTGCACCGTAACCTGGATAATCTTCATCGTTTATCAGGATGCTTGGGTCAGCCATGACTTTGAAGGGAGGAATTTCATGAAACTTTTCATAATCTTCAGACATGTCTGTCTTTCCCCCACTCCCACGATGTCCCTTTTTCCTGAAAGAACTATGTGGCGCTTTGGCTCATCGTATGATGTATTCGCTTCCTTATCTTTTGTTTTTCTCGGTTTGGTAGACATGTCCTTCACATAGATAACCTGCGCCACATCATTGGCTAGGACGAACAGTTCGTCAGTGTACCCAAGATTGTTCAGATCCACTGTTGTCATTCCGTACTGTGGGTCTACCTGTACCCCGCCTCCTCACAGATTGACCCATTTGCACTTAAACAAAGGGACCTTAAAATCATGTCCGTAGTCAAGTTCCCATATGTCCACTATGTAACCATAATATGTGTCCTTTCCCCTCTTGGTTGCTGCATCAAAGCGGACACTGCTGTTTTGGTTGGTGCTCTTTTGATCTTGGGCGATCGTGTAAAATGTATTCCCATTTATCTCGTATCCTTTGTAAGTCAATACAGTCGAAGATGGTCCCCTAGACAACGAGTACAGCTCATCACAAACAGTGTTGTCACCTCTGAGACGTGTTTCCAACCAACTGCTGAACGTCCTGATGTGTTCACATGCAATCCAGTCGTCACACTGCTCCGGGTGTTTGGAGCGCAGACTGTTCTTGTGTTCATCGACATACGGGGTCACCAAGGTAGAGTTCTGTAGAACTGTGTAGTGTGCTTGAGACCAAGAATGCCCGTCCCTGCATATTATTGAGTCCCCTCCAAGCGTGTCTTTTCCAGTCAGTCTCCCCTCATACTGCGATATAGGGAGACCTATCTTCTTAAGGCCAGGAATGAAGTCAACACAAAACACAATGACATCCTCTGTTTGATGGCCCATGGAGATGCTTCCTTCTGGCCTAGCGCGGTTACAGACATATTTCTTTAGGACTCCCATGAACCTCTCAAAGGGAAACATATTGTGTAGAAATACGGGGCCTAGAATGACAATCTCGTCGACTAGATGAACTAGGACGTGCGTCATGATATTGAAGAAGGATGGTGGGAACACCAGCTCGAAACTGACAAGACATTGCGCCACATCACTCCTTAGCCTTGATATGATTTCTGGATCGATCACCTTCTGAGAGATTGCATTGAGTAATGCACATAGCTTCCCAATGGCTAATCAGACGTTTTTCGGTAGAAGCCCCCTCAATGCAACCGGAAGCAGTTGCGTCATAATCACGTGGCAGTCATGAGACTTTAGGTTCTGGAACTTTTTCTCTGGCATATTTATTATTCCCTTTATATTCGACGAGAAGCCAGACGGGACCTTCATACTGAGTAGGCATTCAAAGAAGCTTTCCTTCTCTTCTTTGGTAATAGCGTAGCTGGCAGGACCTTCATACTGCTTTGGATGCATGCCGTCTTTTTCGTGCAAATGTTGCAGGTCCTCCCGTGCCTCCGGTGTATCTTTTGTCTTCCCATACACGTCCAAGAAGCCTAGTAGGTTCACGCAAAGGTTCTTCGTCACATGCATCTCGTCGATTGAAGAGCGGACCTCTAGGTCTTCCCAGTAGGGTAGGTCCTAAAATATAGATTTCTTCTTCCACATGGGTGCGCGTCCCTCAGCGTCATTCAGAACAGCTAGTCCGCCGGGACCCTTTCCAAAGATTACATGTGAATCATTGACCATAGCAAGTACGTGATCACCGGTATGCATGTCGGGCTTCTTCCGGTGATCTGCCTCGCCTTTGAAATGCTTGCCTTTCTTTCGACATTGATGGTTGGTCAGAAGAAATCGACGATGGCCCAGGTACACATTTTTCCTGCATTTGTCCAGGTATATACTTTCGGTGTCAGCTAAACAGTGCGTGCATGCGTGGTATCCCTTGTTTGTCTGTCCTGAAAGGCTACTGAGAGCGGGCCAATTGTTGATGGTTACAAACAGCAACGCGTGAAGGTTAAATTCCTCCTGTTTGTGCTCATCCCACACACGTACACCGTTTCATTCCACAACTGTAAAAGTTCTTCAACTAATGGCCTTAGGTACACATCAATGTCGTTGCCGGGTTGCTTAGGGCCTTGGATGAGAACTGGCATCATAATGAACTTCCGCTTCATGCACATCCAAGGAGGAAGCTTATACATACATAGAGTCACGGGCCAGGTGCTATGATTGCTGCTCTGCTCCCCGAAAGGATTAGTGCCATCCGCGCTGAAACCAAACCATACGTTCCTTGGGTCACCTGCAAACTCAGCCCAGTACTTTCTCTCGATTTTTCTCCACTGCGACCCGTCAGCGGGTGCTCTCAACTTCCCGTCTTTCTTATGGTCCTCTCTGTGCCATCACATCAACTTGGCATGCTCTTCGTTTCTGAACAAACGTTTCAACCGTGGTATTATAGGAGCATACCACATCACCTTCGCAGGAACCCTCTTCCTGGGGGGCTCGCCGTCAACATCACCAGGGCCATCTCGTCTGATCTTATAGCGCAATGCACCGCATACCGGGCATGCGTTCAAATCCTCGTGCGCACTGCGGTAGAGGATGCAGTCATTAGGGCATGCATGTATCTTCTGCACCTCCAATCCTATAGGGCATACGACCTTCTTTGTTGCGTACGTACTGTCGGGCAATTCGTTATCCTTTGGAAGCTTCTTCTTCAATATTTTCAGTAGCTTCTCAAATCCTTTGTCAGGCACAACATTCTCTGCCTTCCACTGCAGCAATTTCAGTACGGTACCGAGCTTTGTGTTGCCATCTTCGCAATTGGGGTAAAACCCTTTTTTGTGATCCTCTAACATGCGATCGAACTTCAGCTTCTCCTTTTGATTTTTGCATTGTGTCCTTGCATCGACAATGACCCGGCGGAGATCATCATCATCGGGCACATCGTCTGGTTCCTCTTGATCTTTAACAGCTTCCCCTGTTGCAGCATCACCGTATTCAGGGGGCACATAGTTGTCATCGTCCTCTTCTTCTTCGCTGTCTTCCATCATAACCCCTATTTCTCCGTGCCTAGTCCAAACATTATAGTGTGGCATGAAACCCTTATAAAGCAGGTGGGTGTGAAGGATTTTCCGGTCAGAGTAATACTTCGTATTCACACATATAGGGGATGGACAACACATAAAACCATTCTGCTTGTTTTCCTTAGCCACTTCGAGAAAATTATGCAGGCCCTTAATGTACTCGGAGGTGTGTCTGTCACCTTACATCCATTGCCGGTTCATCTGTGTGCATTATATATAATTATGTGTGTCAAAAGTAAGAAAATTAGACAAGTATCTATCTAAAGTAAGAATTGTTTTTCTTTCAGAAAGAAGATAAGAACAAGAGGCTCACCATGGTGGTGTCGGCGACAAGATCGGCGCGGGCGATCGACGGCGGTGAAGACAGGGACGGGACGTGACGGACCACTAAACCTATGCAAATCTCGGGGAAAATGGAGCTTGGAGGTCGAGCTTTGAGAGGAGAAAACTTAACTAGTGTGGCTCGGGCATTTCATCGAACACCTCATGTGCATAGGAGGTGAGCTAGAGCACCCAAATGCCCTCCCCTCGCCGGCCAGAAAAAACAGAGCACTGTGGAGTGCTCTGCTGCAGTGAAGGGGTATATATAAGCAACTCACTTGTCCCGGTTTGTGGCTGGAACCGGGACTAAAACTCCCCCTTTTGTCCTGGTTCGAACCACGAGTCGAGGCCAACATATGTGGGCCAGGAGCGAGGCCCACTAGTCTCGGTTCATGCCAGGAACTGGGACAAATGGGTCCAGACGAACCGGGACCAATGCCCACGAGGCCCCGGCCGGCCCCGTGGGCTCACGAACCGGGACGTATGCCCTATCGGTTCCGGTTCATGACTGAACCGGGACTAATGGGCTGGCCAGGCCCCAACCAAAGCCATGTTTTCTACTAGTGATTGAATAAAAAGCTCCCAATTTCTCCGAAAAAAAATTAGCTAGCCAGGCCTAGGTCTGGGTATGGGCACGTTAGCTAGCCGGATGGGCATTGACCCGCTGGTGCCTACGTCTACGTGGGCTGCACTGCCTCGCTGCTTAATCGCTGGGCTGGCCGGTGTCCAGCTCAAAAAAATTACCCGTGTTCAGCCCATAATTATGAGGGTCGCCTTAAATTACCGGTGTCCAGCCCCTGAGTAAGTGTCATGATTTTAGTTCAAATTTGGTTTTGAGGGAGTAATATTTGAAATAGCATTGACAACCATATATTACACCATCAATATTAATTTTCTTATCAATTAAGTCACAAATCGGTAGCATAAAAGCTAATAAAATAAAATAACCTCATATTGCAGGAGTTTTGATGTCACCCTTTGCACACATATTGGATTGTTAGTCACACTTTTCATGTTTTTACATAAAAATTTGTAATCTAGATATACATACATCTCAATGCAAGACCCTATGTGAATATACGAAGAACAATAATAGCAGATGACTACCTCTTTGATTATTCATAATTTAAGCTTACAAAGTGTTTCATCTATAATTTTGAGTGTGGACAAATTTAAGTAGTTGCCAACAAATGCTTAATACCAAACAATACCAAATTGAACTTCCGTCAGATCTAGACGAGACTTTAAAAAGCATAGAACTTCTTACTAAGATTTTCAAACAGGCTTTCGATCCGCTTTATATATAAAGAAACACACCAAGGGTGCATGACCGAATGATACAATATGGTGCAAAAGCCCTTCACAAAAGCAGATCAAAAGAATACAACATGAAATCTAGAACTAGCCTAACACCTTACCAAGGCCCGATTGGCAGTGTCTGGGCTCCACGACAACGCCCTCAGGAGGGTGACGGCGTGAAGTGTCGCCGCTGACGTGTTCGAGCAAGCAGACAAGGTTTTTCACCGCACAGACGCCTCCGTCACCGGCGCCAAGCGCGAATATTTCCCTTGAACACCCGCTTGTACCACCAGGAGGCGTCCCGATCACCTCTGCAAATCACCACCGCAACGAGGGCCACTAGATTTGGGCACTGCCGGAGCAGGCCAGAGCCTCCGAGCGCTACACCCCTTTCCGCCCATACGACCAAGAGGTGCAGCCAATATCGCCACAATGGAGCCTTTGGAAAAGCGAACCGTGTAGCCCGTCATCCGAGCTCGCCGCCCCGGCATCATCGACCGAACTCGTCACCGACGTCATAACACACGGCCGCCGTCCCAACCAAGCCACACAACACCGCCTTAACATGGTCAGGGCAGGACCAGAGCACGTGTGAAGAGCAACCAACCTCCGACAGATGGGCCACCACCCTAACTATGAGAATTCAGCGAGGAGCTTGTCAGATCGGCAAAATGAGAACTCGGAAAAAGGCGTCCTTCGGGATGTTGTCGAGCTCATGATACAGATGATGGTTGGTTGGTGTGTAGCAGCAGCAGAAGCAGTGGCTACAAGTAGGAAAGATGGCCCTTGGTGAAGTGAATCAATATTGTTCACCAAAAAAATTTCCTGCTTGTTTAGTGTCGTGGCTAAGATCGAATTGTGTTCTTGCTAATATATTCGGATTATTGATCGAATGGTACTCCCTCCCTTCGTAAATTCGTTTGAGAGTCAACTAATTTCGGACAGAGGGTGGGAGTAGTAATCATCATGCTTTCAGAGATTTCTATTGCCTGAATCCTTTTCAGTGTCACGTACTCGATATATACAGACAGTTGCTGAGAGGTTGAGAAAGATTTGTCTCTGCATTGTTGCCGCTGACAAATTTCAGACACTGGAAAATACTTGTCGAGCGATCTGTCATGGCCTACACTTGTCCTACCTCAGCGTTCTCCTCCTCGTCCTCCCACACTCCGACGGCCACGGTGAACCCAACGGGGCTGGAGACGACACAGTGAGAAAGTGGAGTTTACACATTCGGACGATAGAGGAAACCTAATTCAAAATACCACATGCCAGGGCTACATACAACATACATTCTGAGATTAGTATACTACTAGCATCCATCATGCCAAAGGCTACGCACATCCAACAGGAGCATCGCCTAGAGCTAGCGATCATGGCTAATCTAGTCACATTTTTTTTCGAAAAGGGCATGATCATTAAGAACCATTGACCCACTACAAAACTCCAACTAAACCTCCAGCACTACGACTACATGTCTACATTAGAGTTAAGTTCAACGCGCATACAATTCTACATTAGAGCTCTTGCACATCAGTACTGGAAGAGGCTCAGCGACGCTTCCTCTTGTGTGACTGCAGCTGTTTCAGGAGGAACTGAATGCCTTCTTCCAGTGTTGCTTTCCGGTCATCCTTACGGTTCAACAGCTACGGTGCGGCATAGCGTCCGCTGGGTTGTACTCCATCTCAAGCAGCGCGGCAGCGCCTTTGTCACCAAGCTGTAGATTTCCTCTCCATGCTCCTCTTTTAAGCCGCGAAGCTTGTCATCGTCCTCTGAAAGAATTTCCTAAACCAAAGGGAAGAAAGTATGCGCCATCAGATGGAATTGTACAAATATTTGCAAGTTCATAAAAAGAAAAAAAGTTTCCAAAGCAGATGTAGTTGTTGGATGTAGTGTACATAATTGCACATTACGCACCCTCCTATGTTAGTTTTATAGAATGCCATTAGTCTCCAATAAATTGTGACCAAAGGTTATAAGCTAACAGAGCTATCAGGAACAGTAGTAGAGAGGTTGCACTGTCTACATACCGTCTCTTTACCATCAACCATAACTATCATAAAAGGATGCCAGCCTGGGTTTGCGATTTCAGCTTGCCATTTTGAACAAAGAATCTTTTTTTTAAAGAAGGAGGATTATCCCGGCCTTTGCATCTGAACGATGCATGCAGCAATTTTATTAATTATTCACAAAAGACCTTATAAAGAAACACAATAGCAAGTCTGAAGCCACCATCTAGGTGACAACTGTCGCCACTCCTATCCAGCTGATGAAGGGATGCTAATAGTCCGGGCCTAATACTACAGACCTCGCAGCCAAGCCTAACATCTAATACCTGAGTCCCCAACCAAGCCACTTGCCGGGTATGGGGCACACACCGGTCCGGCGTGCTCTCAGAGGCCGCCGCCGCCAACTGCCACCACTCCATCGTCAGAGATGCACTGACGCATCATCCTTGCCCGGTCTAGCTGCGGTCGAGGCCACCATGGCACCCAACGGCACCACCTCCCTGCGCGCGAACTGCTGAGCACGTCGCAGTCGCCACCGATACACCTCAGCACCATGCCACCAAGTACCACCAGCCGACACAGCTTGAAGTCTCTGGAAGATCTGTCGTGCGTAGCACCTGCCGACCAGGCATGACAAAGCGTAAGCACCTGTCGGCCAGGCATGACTTGACATCTCCACCGAAACTCCGTGCAAGACAAAGCCACTCCACCTCCTGCCTCTGACTTCCAGCGCTGCTCCACAAACGATGCTCCCAAAAAAGAAACGACACCGCAGTGCCGCCATCGTACGATCTGGAAGACCAGATCCTAGGGTTTTCCCGAGAGCAGTACGAGTGGGTCGACATTAGTCACACGACGATGCCTTCATCAAGCTAACGATGCAGAACGCCGCCATCGCCCGCCGTCGGCTTGGTTTTCACCGCCAACTATGTCTCCCCGACTCGCAGCCAGTACTAGATGACGGATCCGGAGATCCGAACACCCAGCCTTAGGCCGACCACCTCTAACGGAAGAGATGACCATCACCACCGGCCGCACCGGTCAGAACAGATCTAACCGGAGGTGCCACCGGCAAGACCACCAGGCCCTTCACGCCGCCGCCGCCGATCTGAAGGCAGATTGCACGCAACCGCAGCCTAGCTGTCCGCCGCCGCCGCTGCCGACTGAAAGGCCGGCCGCTGCGCCCACAGCCGCCACCGCCGTCCGTGACTTGGTCGCCCGCCGCGCCTAGCCGCCGCCGTCCAAGGACGGGCCGGCCACCCGCTACCTGCCGCATCCCGCCGCGCCGCAGAACCCAGATCGGCTGCGCCATCACACGCCTAGGGGCCCCTCCATCCCGGAGACGCGTGAGAGAGGAGATCCCCCGCCACCGCCGTCGGCCCCCGGGCTTAGCCCGGCGGCGGGGAGGGAGAAGAGGAGGGAGTACTTGGCGGCGGCTGCTAGGTTTTGGGCTCCACCCGAGTCTCCCACGCCGGGGCTGGGGCGACGCGGGGGGAGTAAAGCTTTTGATTCTTATTGACTGTTGATCGAATGCTTCGTCGTTCCTTGTGGGGGTGCAATGCCGCTGGCCGCGGTGGCGCATCTATCATCGACGGCTCCGGTGGCAGCTGGAAGAGATCTGGCCTCTCCACCCAGATGAGCCTCTGCAGGTACGCGCCGTAGTAGCATGCCCTGTTTGTGCTCTTCTTAATCAGGTGTTCCATCTCATCCTCCACTTGGTACCAGAGTAGCTCCGTCCAGTCAACATAATGCGCCCGAAGATCCTGCAAAGAGCTCAATGCATCATCCACCTCAGTAGGCAGCCTGAGCTTCCTGCCGGTGGAAGTCTGCAATGGCGCCAGGACGTAAACCTTCATGGACACTCTGGCGGCGGAGGTCACGACGGCGCTGGCAGGAAAAGACATGGTAGGTCTTCCTGCACGGAGGCAGAGTGCCTCGGCGAATGAATGGAGGAAGACCACGATTTCTTGGCCACGGACGGAGGAGCTCCATCCGGGATACGGGTACGGTTTGTAGTTGGCAATGAGCTCGGCGACGAGGTCCGGGCGCGGGGCGCCGGAGGAGGGGAGGTCGAGGCGGACGAAGTCGAGGAGGCCGAGGGCGCGGAGGCCTTCGTCGTGGGCGGCGGACGGGGCCGGCGGCGGGTCATTGGGGCGGAGGTTCTCGCGGATCCGGCGGAGGCGCGCCTCCCTGCCCTCGAGATGGATTGATTTCGGGATTTTGGATGGTGCCTCCGTTGTGGGAATGGCCGGATCAACGTCGGTGGGAGCTCTGGGTGTTTGGTTGGCAGCCATTGGAGGAGCTTGTGAGCAAGATGGAGAGGAAGCGTCTCGGTGCCCCGGCTCTCTCACGGGGGAGGAAAGTCTGTCTGTGCATATGCCTTTGGTGGGCAGCCTGCGACGCGTCGAAGGCCACCGTCCATCGTCTGGGTGGATGATGTGCCACGTGCTAGCCATGTACAGTATGTGTTGTGAGGGAGACTGTGGTCTTTGTGAAGCACTAGGCGCGCCTCCTGGACGTCCATGTGTGAGTGAAGTGTGCACAGAAACCTGAGAACTAATCATCTTGATAACAGTTTAGGGCATCCACCCTTTGGATCGCGGTGTCGGCATTTTTTTGCCATCCAACATTGTCTCTCAAACGCCTATAAACCGGCACTTCATCGGAGAGAAGTTCGTAGGTGTCCGGACGGTGTCCGGACTCATGCCACGTACGCATCCCCTCGTTCAGCTTCACTCATAGTCATCAACGTACATCCTACTCTCGAACGGCTGCCGAGCATTCATGTCGGTCTGCTACTCTGGAGCGAATGCGTCTGAACAATGTCGGTGAGACGGACATGACTGAACGGGAGGGCGCCGTCGCTTCAATGCTCACGCGACGACTGAGAAGCGTACGCAGACCTCTACACCGCATTGAAGCAGCGTCGATCCGCCTGCCCAGACTACTTAAGCAGGCAGGCGGCGCCGACCGACTCCATCCTCGCCTCCCCTCCCATCTCCTCTTTGTAGACCGTCGCCGATCCTCTCCTCTCCTCGACCAAGTGATGGGCAAGTCCGGCGGCAACGGTTGTTTCTCGGCACCGGCGAGTGCATCTGGAGGGAGCTCCAAACCATGACGCCGCCACCCACGGTCTCTAGGGCCATCACTCTCCACCGCTCCTCGGTGAATTCTCCTCCTCCGACGAGCAACAGCAACTACTGCCCCTTCTCGCCGTGGCGGTGCAGGAGGGTGAGGGGTATACCTGTCACTCGATGAAGTGAACCAACATTGTCCACGAATAAATTTATGTGCTTCTTTGGTGTCATTGCTATGTTCAAATGGTGTGAAGATCTATGCGGTGAGGGGGATTTTTATATCCCTATAAAGAGATCCATCTCTCACTTCTCACATCTAGAAGGCCCTCCTCCGAAGCGTCTTGCTCAGGCCAACCCAAATGTCTCTCCGCCGCGTCCTTTCCTTGCCGGAACTACTCCACAGACGCCACCCATCCATTCAGCCGGTGATTCTTCGTGTTCTTTATCTCTGGTGTGCCTCACTTAGGAGTTCGTGTCCATGCCTATGTTGATGAGGGATTTTCATCCTCTCGACGTGATGGTAGAGCGGGGCTAAGGCAGATGGACATGCATAGATATACTCAGGCACGTCCTTCCAGAGCTCGCCCTACCCACTTTGATATCCCTAGTGAAAGCGGAAGGGGACTTCTTGGTGTCGCTCCTCTTAAGCCTAGTAGTACTTTCCTTTTCGGTTCCAATAAAAGCTGACCTTCCATCCGGTGGAGGGAATGGAGGTGTTCATGATGGCCACAATAGCGTGCATCCGAGAAGTTGTGCGACAACTGGTATGCCTACCATCGATGATCCGCATCATATCAACTGTTGGCTTCAGAATGCAAGGTTGCAGGTCAAGGACCTTGCTCGATAGGCTCTCCACACTCGGGGGTTAACCGTCCTCAAATCAGTGGCTTCACCGGATTAGTTATGGATAATATTGGTGGTCAGATGCTTCCCAGGAATGCAAATCAAGTTGCAGGTGTCATTCAAACTGATGCAATCACTGGTGATAGAGCGTCAGTTCATGTGAAGGGGAATGATAAGACGAATGGAACGTCTGTTGCAGAGTCTATGACGCCAACCTTGAAGGAGCCAGAGGTGCCATGAATTTCATATCTTGGAACTATCAAGGGTTAGGAAAGACCCTTGGCAGTAACAACATGCAGTATCTTGCCAATCTTATGTCATCCACCAATGCCAAGTTGTATTGTTCCTGCGGAAGGCCGAGTTGGAGGCCTTTGGGTCATGTGGTTGGATGACATGAAGCTATATATCAAGTACTATAGTCAGTATGTAGTTCTAGCGTCGGTTGTAAATATAAGTATCAACTTTAGTTGAAAACCTAGTTTGTGTCTATGGCGATCCTCACCACTGTAAAACTAAGGGCATATGGAAGATGATCGAGAATTTTGTGTCTTCTTTATTTTCTACCTAGTTTGTGTCTATGGCGATCCTCACCACCGTAAAACCAAGGACATATGAAAGATGATCGAGGATTTTGTGTCGTCTTCTCCAGGGATTCCAATATACTTCATGGGTGACTTCAGTGATATACTTGATCACTTAGAGAAGAATAGTAATGTTGTATCGGACCATCATCGTATGGCTAACTTTTCCAATTATGTGTATGTGGTTTTATTGATATGGGTTATAATGGTCCTGCTTTCATATATATGGTGCAATAAGCGTTTCACTTCTATTCCGACTTATGAAAGGCTTGATCATTGCTTTCCTAATACTGAATGGTGCAATAATTTTCCTAATACTTCTGCTTACAATCTTCCTATTATGTATAGTGATCATGCTCCAATTCTTACTATTTCTCAGCCTTTGACTATCAAGAGTAAGATAACTTTTAAATTTGAAAATTGGTGGTTTCTTATAGAGGATTATTATGATACAGTTAAAACTAATCGGAATTGTACTAATAACAAACCTTTCCAAGTTAGAACTGGTTTACTTGCAAGTTCTACTACTGAAGTAACAAGTGGATGTAATACAAGAAGAAATTGGAGAAATACAATCTAGGCCCATTCACCTTTTGGGTCACAATTTGGAAGCTAGTTTAGCAGAACAATACGATAATACTATGAGTAAGCTTACAGATACTATAGTCAAAGAGGTAAAAACATTGGGCTACCAAGGAAGATAGGAATACAAATTTATTTCATAACTCTGTGGTCAAGTGAAGGGGGGAGAACATGTTAAGTAAGATTATAGATCATAATAACAATGTTTTTTTGAAATCGAAAAGATATTGCTTCCTGTTTTATCAACTATTTTTCCAACTTACTTACCTCTAGTAGACCTAACTTGGATATTCTTCCTCCAATCAATAACAACAATGAAGGCATGACTGGTTGTCGTCCTTTACCCGAAAAAGAAGAAATATTGCAGGTTCTAAAGGGAATGAAAAGGGATGCTTCTCCAGGGCCTGATGGTCTCAATGTAGGCTTTTATCTTTCAGCATGGAGATGGATTAGTGATGATGTGACTAGATTAGTACAAGATTTCTACATCAAAGGTAAGCTTCATCCTTAGCTCAATAAAACTTATATCACGTTGATTCCTAAAAAAGATAATGCAAATAGTCCTCAAGAATTTAGATCTATTAGCTATGTAATGTAGTGTATAAGATTAATAACAAAAAATTTGGCCAATAGGCTAAAAGATATTCTCCCTGATTATATTCATGAATCACAACAAACTTTTATTCAGGGTAGGAAAATTGCAAATAATATTCTTGTGGATCAAGAGATTACCCACACCTTCCAATTAGCTTCTTGGAAACATAAAGCTTTCATGCTCAAAATTGATCTTGTAAAGGCTTTTGATATGATAGAGTGGAGTTTTATTAGAAGAGCTCTGCTACGTAAAGGTTTGCATGGTCATTTTGTCAATCTAATTTATGAATGTATATCTTTTGCTACTTTTTTAGTTAACATAAATGGGAAGCCTTTTGGTAGATTTAAGGGATCAAGAGGCATCCGACAAGGATGTCCACTGTCGCCATATCTGCTTATACTTGTTGTCAATGAGTTGTCACTTCCTATGCAGGAAGCCTTAAATACTAATCATCTCAGCGGCATTCAACTGGGACCCAACTATCCTTCTATTCACTCTTTAATGTTTGCAGATGATTTGATTGTCTATGGCAGGGCATATAATGAAGATGCAGATACTATTGGTCACATCATCAACCTATTCTGCGATGCCTCAGGTCGAACTCCCAACTGTAACAAATCAACAATTTTATTTAGTAAGAATACAGACATATTTCTTATAAATTCTACAAAAAAATACATTTCCATCTTGGGATATGGATCTTAACACTATTCATCTTGGTCATCCTCTTATTCTTCTGGATAGGAATAGGGCAAACGCTTATAACTTTATTATTGATAAGTTTACAGCCAAACTTAACGACTACAAGGCGAATAGACTATCTCATGTTTGTAGGCTTACTCTTATAAATCCGGTCTTTGCTTCTTTGCCAGTTTACTATATGTCTAATATTCTCTTAAATAAGTGCATCATACATAAACTCACTTCCATTGTTCGGAAATTTTGGTGGACAGGTATTTAGAAGGATGATAAGGCAAAGCCTATTTTTTTAGAGCTTGGGGTGATATTTGTAGACCTATGCATAAAGGAGGCATGTGTATTAGGAATTTAGCCATCATTAACAAATCTTGGTTACTAATATGGCTTGGAATGTCATTACTAATCCCTCCTCTTTAATTGCTAACATTCTCAAACCTAAATATTTTCTTAACTCTACCATATGGAAACCTAATCTTTATACTCCTAAATCAGCTTTCTGGACCTCTTTTATTAAATTTCTTCCTGATATAATTAGTTCCTGTAGTATGTAGATTGTTAAAGGAAATTCTTCCATCTGGAACAATCCTTGGTCTAAAGGATAGGATAAAATTTATGATCATCTCAAACCAAACCTGAACGGTCCTTGTCCAAACATCATTAGTGATCTCTGGAAGCCTAATTATAAAGTTTGGGATGAGGATGAAATCAGTGCCTATTTAATTTGATGATACTTTGAAAAATGATGTTTTAAACACTCATGCCATAAATGCCGAGCTTGATGATGTCTTCTGCTGGATTCACACTCCAAATGCAAATTGTACTACTGAAAGTGCTTACAAAGTTTTTATGCAGGACATCGAGGATAATGCGATGAACCAAAGATCTCTTGTGATCAATCAGAAGATAGAAATTCTTAACCAGGTTTCGAAAAATAAAAGTTCGGCTCCTAAAGTTCAAACTTTTGCTTGGGACTCATTAGAAGAGCCATTGCTTTAGGATTAAGAGCCTCTAGATTTTCAAAACATATCAAAAAAGAATGTGTTAGGTGTGGCCTTGATGAATCTGATTTGCACCTGTTCTCTTTATGCAATTTCTCTATATCTGTTTGGTTCAAATTAGGGTTCAAATCGGACATGGTAGATCATAGCTTACTTCGGATGTCATCAACTTGATTCTGCCTAGCCATCACCCAGATTTAGAGTTTAGAGTTCATGCTTACTATTTTATGCAATATTTGGAAAGCTAGAAATGATTTTCTTTTTGAAAAGAAAATTTTTGGATCCAATGCAGGTAATATACGCTTCCAAATCAATGCTTAATGCAGGTGCATTGGAGGATGAATTAGAAGATAAAAGACTCTCCAGTGATTTAATCAGAAAGACATACTATTGACAGGGGTCTGAATTTTCAACATGCAGGTTTCTTAGCATATGTCGGTGCAACATTCAATCCTGTAGTTAGCCAAGATAAAGCCTCTTTCGGAGTATTTTTAAGGGACGAATCAAGGAATCATTCCATATTTATTCAAGCTGTTTGGGGGAATGTTTGTTCTGTTTAGCAGGTTGAAGCACTTGGACTTCTTCTAGCGCTTGAGGCTGTCAAATACTTGAATTGGAACTCTGTCTATTTCTTATCTGATTGCAGGACGTTGCTGGAAGCGGTGAAAGCTAAGGATCCGACACGAAGTCCAGGACATTGCAACTTAAGACCTACATTCGCTGATTTCTTCAATCTAGTTTCTAGGCTTGGTTCTTAGAGGATTGACCACATTCCAAGGATTAGCAATCTGATGGCTCATAATCTTACAAAAAGGGTATACTCTTCTAAATCTCCTTCTACCTATAACTTCCTTTGCAGTAAAGGAGCTAGATGTAACTATAAAATGGTTTTGGAGGCCAGTTCTTTTCCTAGAGGGAGCTAGATCTCTGTACATTCCCTTGGATGCTAAAGGGCATACTCTTCTAAATCTCCTTCTACCTATAACTTCCTTTTGAGGGTTGTTGTTTGCCAAAAAAACTATATTTGTCGGTCGTTTCAGATTGGATTATTGATTGAAGCTATCAGTAGTCGTCCTGCTTTCAGATTTTTTTTTTGCTGAGAAGTTCAGAAAGATTTGACTCTGCATTGTTGCCGCTGACAAATTTCAAAAATGGAAAGTACATCTTGACTGATGTAGCGGCATAACCTACACCTGTCCTACCTCAATACCTCATTGTCGTCCTCCCAGACGCCCACGGCGGCGGTGAACCCGACGACGCTGGTGATCACCACGACAGCGAACATGAACGGAATGACCATGTCAGGCACGGCCCGGCAGAAGAGGCCAGCACGGAACGACCATGTCAGGCATGGTCCGACGAAGAGGACAGCGAGCACACCACACATACGGCAGCCGTCAAGTGGCAGGCTGATGCTGCCTCCGGCAAATTTGCTGGCTGGGCTCGCCTTGGTGAGCAGCGAACCCGACGCGATGCCCCAGACATAGGCGATCCTCGGGCGCGAGAGCCGTAACAGCCATGGACATGGCAGCGACTGCGGACCACGTGGTGGCGTAGAGAACCAGCAGGCGGCTGGCGAGGAGGCCGGCCAGTGAGGGGAAGTGGGACACCATTGTAGGTACTCCCTCTATTTCTTTTTAGTTCGTATATAAGATTTGGTCAAAGTCAAACTTTATAAAGTTTGACGAGCTTTATAGGAAAAGATATCAACATTCACACTATGAAATTAATATTATTAGATGCATGATGAAATTAATTATCATAACATATAACCTTAGTATAGTAAATGTTGATATTTCTTTCTATAAAGTTAGTCAAATTTTACAAAGTTTGACTTTGACTAAATCTTATTTGCAGACTAAAAAGAAATGGAGGGAGTACTTGATAAGCGAAAGTACCCTTCTGCTCGCGAGCTCAAATGCACTCTCATGAAGAGTAAAATAAGAAAATAATAAAAAAATCCAAAAAATCTGAATTTCGTTAGGAACAAACATTGACTAATTCTGAACATGCATGCAAATTTTCATGCAGAAACAACATTCCAAAAATGCTTCTTTCTTCATGAAAATCTGCACGCATGCTCGCGAGCGTAAACTTGATTGAGCAGAGAGGTTTCTTCTTGCTGTATAGTGTAGTTGTTGGGGTTTGTGTGTTTGGGTGGAAGATTGGCGAGAGTCAGAGAACAGAGCAGGTGGCACTCTGCAATTGTCAAATTTGATCTACTCCCCTCCCCAGCTCAGCTGCTCCTATGCAGTTTCCAGTTTCCAAATAGAGAAACTGCAGTGCAGGTACAAGAACTAAATCCGCCTATAACACAGTAGATTTTACATGTCCAATTTTGCAGGTCCATGAGGCAGTTCTAGCTCTAAAGCTGTCACTATAACACAGTAGATTTGTTGCCCAGAAAAGCAGGACACACCGTCATTGGCACAAGGGATCATTTACACGCAGAATGAACACTCAGACCAAAGAGGATACCTAATTAAATATATACTCTAGATCAGCACTAGCATCTATGCCAGGGCTACATACAAAATACATTCTAAGATTAGTACAAGCATCCATCATGCCAAGGCTACACACATCGAACAGGCGCATCATCAAACTGCTAAACTCTATAAGTAGCGAACAGATCGTGATCATAGCTAGTCTTGTTGCAAGATCATTAAGAACCACTGAACTACTACGTACCTCCAACCAATCCACTAGCACTACGACTGCATTAGACTCGGGTTCAAGGCGGTAGAGGTAGGACACCCCAAGCCCGCAGATCAATATTTCGGGGGCGCTCAGCGCTTCCTCTTGTGTGTTTGCAACTGTTTCAGGATGAACTGAATGGCTTCTTCCAGCTTCGCTTTCCGACCATCCTTGCGGTTCCACAGCTCAGATACGATGTAACGTCCACTGGCGTTGACCTCATTCATTTCAAGCAGCGCCTTCGTTACCAAGGTGTAGATTTCCTCACCATGCTCTTCTTTTAACTTGCGAAGCTTGTCATCATCCTCAGAGATAATCTCCTAAACGAAGAAGAGAAGGTATGCACCATCAGATGGAAACATGGCTCATGGGAATATTTTTACAAGTTCGTAAAAGTAAAGGCAATGCTTGCAAAAGCAGATGTGATTTCCGGATGTCATGAACAGAACTACTCAATATTCGTTATTATTAAACCCTTCTAGTAGTCGATGACTCAAGGTTATAAGCTAACATAGCTACTCCCTCCGTCCCATAACTTAAGAACATTTTTAACACTAGTATTAGTGTTAAAAATGCTCTTATATTATGGGACGGACGGGATAGAAAACAAGGAACAACAGTAGAGAGGTTCTACAGACTACATGATACATACCACCATCTCTTTACAATCAAATTATGACTCAAGGCTATATAAGCTAGGAAACTAGAAACAATAGCAGAGAAGCTCGCAGTCTACATACCATCTCTTTACCATCCACCACGACTACTCTAAATGGATGCCAGCCTGAGTTTGTAATTTCAACTTGCCATTTTGACCAAAGAATAGCAGAGTTAATTTGTGCATCCTCTTGTGATACATATTTGCTGCAAGCACTTGCAAACGCTTTCACATCTAGCTCACCCATCCTTTTGATGCCTATAAGTGAATGGCCATTTGTAAACTTCGGCAATTCCTGCAAAATATGCAGTAGCCAGTAGATCAATACCAAGGAAATTAAATTAACTAGTGATTAATTTAGTGATACATTTTGTGAATGCACGGGTGTCCTAGCAATCATTTATCAGCCTGATTTTTACTTGTTCACAAAGGAGGCATTACTTGCTCACTTACCTCTATCAGCATCTTCCGAGCGTGCTGCAACTCATCATTGCTTTGTATTTCCTTGGTAACCAGTGTCTTTTTCTCTCGAAAAGGGGGGTCTTCCCGGCAGAACAATGCATACGGCCAACTTAATTAATAAGCAAATAGGTTCTACAAAGGTCTTAAAGTCTCAATGAAAAGGAAAAAAAGCTCACAGAGAGCATAAAAATAAGTAGACATAAAGCCACAACCGGCTGGCATAAGAAAGATAGGAAGACTAATTGCCTATCCTATTACATGACCGCCATCCAAACCGGTTAAAAATAGCCCGTGCTACCATCTCCCACCGGATAGATCTAGTAACCAAACGCTCCCTGGTCTTCGTCGGAGTGAGTAGCGATCACATACGGATCAACGCAGTGGCTCGGAAGATAACCTGCAAAAAATGAATATTTGTTGTTCTGTTAGAAACCAAATCATTTCTGCAGTTGCAGACTGCCCACAATAAAGCACATACTCCTACGCGAATGTGTCTGGCTGTTTCGGAATCTATCCTGTTAAGCCACGTCCCAAATAACGTGCTGACAGAATTCGGAGGAGTAATGTTAAAGGCTACGTGTACCGTCCGCCATAATTTTTTTGCCAACGGGCAGTCAAGAAAGAGGTGTTTGATGGATTCATCCCGATCACAAAAACTACATCTTGTAGGTCCTATCCAGTTGCGCTTTGCCAGATTGTCCTTGGTAACCAGTGTCTTGTTGAGTGACTCCATTGCTTGCATGTCATTGTCTTGCTCGCCAAGCTGCTTTGCTATCGCATCAAGATGCTCTGATGTGGTTTTGATCATCTTGGATGCTGCATCGATCGTCTTGGATGCCGCATCGATCTTCTCTAACACCACGTCAATCTTCTCAGACCTCGTTTCAGCCTTCTTCATGTTGGACTCTGAGAAAAGCTCTTGGCTTTCATTGACATCTACCAGTGGCGACTCCGGATGACAGCTGGTAGACATCTGGCCTCTCCACCTAGGTGAGCCTCCACAGGTAGGCACCGTAGTAGCACGCCCTGGTGGTCATATTCTTCTCAAAAAAGGGTTTCATCTCCTCCCTCACCCGGTCCAGATTAGCAGCGCCCAGTCAATTTCATGCGCCCAACTGCGCTGCAGAGACTAATCTAGTTGCACGATCATTAGTAATAACTAGGAACCACTTCGAACCTCAAACTAATCCACGAGAAGCAGGATTACATTATGTCAAAGTTCAAGGCGCACACAGAAGTTTCATCAAAGCAATAGTAGGGCACCCAGCCTCATGTACATCGATATTGGAGACGGTCAGTGGCGCGCGCTTCCTCTTGTGTGACTGTCGATGTTTTAGGAGGAACCGAGGAACTTGATGACTTTTTCCAGTCTTGCTTTTCGGTCATCCTTATACGGTTCCACAGCTCTAGTATGGTGTAGCGTTAGCTGGGGTTGCACTCATTGATTTCAAGCAGTGCCATTGTTACCAAGGTATAGACTTCTTCACCATGCCCTTCTTTTCAATTGCGAAGGTTGTCGTCATCCTCCAAGAGAATTTCCTAAAGCAAAGAAGATAAACTATGCAGGATCAGATGCAATCATGGCAATGGTTGCAAGACCATAAAAGTTAATGTTTGTAAAAGTAGATGCAATGTGCAAAACTGCTCAATATTTGTATTTACTATAGCCACCTAAAATTGATGACTTAAGGTTGTAAGCTAATTAATAGCGCTAGAAAAGTAGGAAAAAGGTTCACAAGTCTACATACCTTCTCTTTACCATCAACCATGACTACCCTAAAAGGATGCGAGTGTGAGTTTTGAATTTCAGCTTGCCATTTTGAACAAAGAATGGTAGAGTCAACTTGTACATCCTCTTGTGGTACATTGGTGCTGCAAGCATTCTTTAATGCTTTCAGATCCAGATCACCTATCCTTTTGATGCCTATATGAGCCCGCACATTATTTGTTAACTTATTGAATTTTCTACGAAACAGGCAGGAGATTGGTTTCAAGGCAATTTAGCGATAGATATAATGAGACATGTGAGGTTTTTACTGTTTGTCTTTTGTCCAAGAAACAACATGTGTCTTTTCGTCGTTAACATTGCAAGCATATAAAATACATGAATAGATACAATGTAAAAAATGTTTTATTTTTATTTTTTGAACATTTTTATACTTTTTCATTGTCCATACCATGAGCATATAGAGTCACATGGGCCAAAACTCTCTCCCCGGTTATATACACTTGGCTTGATGTATATTGCAGGAAATGTGCAATGCAGTTCACGTGTGATTAATGTTTGGAGTGTGGTGCTTATTTCATCATTCTATAATTTCCTTTGAAAATTTTCTCCTGGCGACTGGATTGGATTGAATTTAGGTGTATCCAGGTTGATCGCTTAACTTGGTGTCTATTTGTGTAACATGATGCTCATTATATCTATCAAAAAAATCAAAATAATCCGATTTTTTTTACATCAAACTAGATCAAAGTTTTAGCTTTCTGCAAAATTTCATGAACAAATAACATTTGAGGATCCCTCAGCGAAAAAACAAAATCACTCCTCAAAAGTGAACAAAACTTTGAACACAGATTTTGTTATTTTTGCTGAGGGCTCCTCGAATGTTATTTGGTCACGAAATTTTGCAAGAAGCTAAAACTTTTGATCTAGTTTGATGTCCCAAAATTTCAGATTTGTTTCAATTTTTTTCGTATTTTTTTCAAGTGTACTGTTCATGCGGGTGTAGGTGCACCCGGGAGTAGAAAATCCAGTCTCTTTC
>NC_057802.1:38466212-38470130 GCF_018294505.1 Triticum aestivum
TGATAGGTTCGTTGATGAGAATATCACATTCTTTTGGTGTTAACACTATTTCCAATTCTGTCAAACTGTATTGTTGAAATAGATCTGAAAAGAATCAAGTTGATAATGCATTGTCTCAACATGCCTAATATCTCTAACTTGATTTCTATTACTTGCATGTTAGAATATTCCTATAGAAAGATGTTTAATGAGACATGGCAGCTGCTAAGGATGAAAGAAGCGAAAAAGAGAATCGGTGTTTGTTATTGTATGAATGGAAATCATATGTATCATATTCGAGACACATTGATGAAAACAAACTTGTGTTTTTTTTGTTATTCCATTGTCTAAGCCAAGCATAAGCAAAGGTGAGCACAACGAACGAGGGAAAATCGCATGAAACATTTTTTTAATGGTAGTCCAAACTTGGGATAGCTAAGAGAAACACATATGAGCACTACAAATTCGTATAAAAGTAAATGGCAAGCATCATAAGTGGTTATGTCACAATGGAGCTATATGGTCTGATGTAGAGCGATGAAACTGAAGCTAAAGCGATGGAGTGGACCAAGATAAATCAGGATAAAATTTATCATCTTATTGGTGTGGCATGAGGAATCAGATATATATGTACCAGGAAAAACTAGAACTAGTGGATATATAGATTAAGCAGGACAAGATAAATAAAAGTAGAACGACTTTCTTATAGTTCCATGGCAATGCACGGACATTCAGCTAGTACACATGTTATGAAAAAATAGCTCGGACAAAAGAGCAAACCTAATTAAAATAGGTTTTAGGATTGCTACTAGCATCCACACCAATAGTAACATCATCTAGCAAATTCTAGCTCACAAACAAAAGATGATCACGGCTAATCTAGTTGCATGATCATTCGTAATAATCAGTGAACCACTTCAAACCTCAAAGTAATCCACCAGTAGCAGGATTACATTACGTCAAGGTTCAAGGCGCACGTAGAACTTTCACAAAAAGCAATAGTAGGGTACCCAACCTCCTGCACATCAATATTGGAGAGGCTCAGCGACGCTTCCTCTTGTGTGACTGCCGCTGATGATTCAGGAGGAACTTGGTGGCTTCTTCTAGTGTTGCTTTCCGGTCATCCTTACGGTTCCACAGCTCTGGTACGGTGTAGCGTCCGCTGGGGTTGTACTCGTTGATTTCAAGCAGTGCCTTTGTTACCAAGGTATATACTTCTTCACCATGCTCTTCTTTTAACTTGCGAAGCTTTTCATCATTCTCCAAGAGAATTTCCTAAACCAAATTAAAAAGATAAAGTATGCACCATCAGATGGAATCATGCCAATAGTTGTAAGACCACACAAAAAAGTTAACGTTTGCAAAAGCGGATGTAATGTGCAAAACTGCCCAATATATTTGTATTTATACTATAATACAGCTAGAAAACTAGGAACAATGTTCACAGTTTACATACCTTATCTTTACCATCAATAGTGACTATCCCAAAAGGATGCCACTCTGAGTTTTTAATTTCATCTTGCCATTGTGAACAAAGAATGGCAGAGTTAACTTGCGCGTCCTCTTGTGGTACATTCACGCTGCAGGCATTCTTAAATGCTTTCAGATCCAGCTTACCCATCCTTTTGATGCGTATATGTGCCCGTACATTATTTGTAAACTTGTTGAATTTCTGCGAAACATGAAGCAGATTGGTCTCAAGGAAATTTAGTGATAGATATTGGATAACTTTGAGATAGCTTTTGAAGGGTCCTCCAGCCGAGATATGCACTTTTGACATTAAATTTAAAAAAACTAATTTCTTGCTATTTTCCACTATACCGCTAAATTTGGATAGCACATGTAATCTACTGTTGGGCTCAATTTTCTGCGCTCTTCAAAATCATGTCGCAATATGATGGTCCAAAATATGCCTTATTTTCCCTTGTTTCTTATATAAAATCTATGACATGCATTGATGCAAAGCTTGGTTATTGAATTAGCTAGGATATATGCTTGATCAGTACCTTGTTTTTCATGCCCGAACATGCATGTCTATGTCCAGTATATGTGATATATCATAGTACATGATATATGATGCCTGATTGTATATATGCTTCCTTTTCCATCCTTTTCACGATTATATTGAAGCAAAAACACCGAACGGTGCTTAATTTAGACTATATATGCATGCTGTGTTACAGGAACTTAGAGACTATATATGCATGCTGTGGCACAAGTGTTTTGTAAAACAACTAAGAGAAAAACAACGTTTACATGCCTTTTTTTTCGATCAAAGTTTACATGCATTTAGTTGTGAAAAAGTCGATCGCATGCATCCTAGCTATCAATCACTTACTAACTATAAGCTTGCATCTAGCTAACTTATTTGAACTTGTTCAGAAATAAGGCATTATATATTCCTAAATGCTCAGTTTATTTTACCTCTATCAGCATCTTCCGAGTGCGCTGCAACTCGTCATTGCATTCTCTGTGCATGGTCGTGAGTGTATGGATCATCGCGTGCAGGCCATCGATATCGTCTTGCTCGGACCTCGCGGCTTCAGCCTTGTGCATGTCGGGCTCTGAAGAACTTCCTTGGTGCTTCTGGGGCTGCAAGCGCAACGCCGCTGACGCATCCACCATGGACGGCTCCGGTGGCAGCTCGAAGACATCTGGCCTCTCCGCCCAGATGAGCCTCTGCATGTACATAGCAGAGTAGCACGGCTTGTACGTCCTCCTCTTCTTCTCAAAGAATTGCTCCATCTCCCTCTTCACTTGGGCCCAGATGAACCACATCCAGGAGAAGTTATGCGCCCCCGCCGCAGAGGTCACCTGCAAATCTCGCACGGAGGCGGGGCTCAGGCTCGTGTAAGCCGTCAGTGGCGGCAGGAGGTAAACATTGAGGAAGTAGTTGGCGGCTGACACCACCACGGCGTCGTCCACGCCTGGCGGGGCAGGGGCCGTAGGTTCCCCGGGGAGGCACAGCGCCTTGGCGAATGTATCGAGAGAGATCTCGATTCTGGCGCCACGGACGGAGCTCCACCACCGATCATAGGGGGGATCCGGACAAACGTTGTAGTTGGCGATGAGCTCGGCGACGAGGTCAGGGCGCGGGGCCCCCGAGGAGGGGAGGGCGAGGTGGACGAAGTCGAGGAGGCCGAGGGCGCGGAGGCCTTCGTAGTGGTCGGCGGACGGAGCCGGCGGTGGATCAAGGACTCGGAGGTTAGCGCGGACCCGGCGGATGACTTTGGATGTTGCCTCCTTTGCGGGAGTGGGAGTGTCCGGATCAGCGTCGGTGGAAGCAGCCATTGGAGGAGCTTGCGATGGAGGAGGTGGACGGGAGGGGAGGGGAGAGGCTCAGTGCGCCGCCGCTATGGACAGCCTGTGGTGGCGGAGGGGAGGTGGCAGCCTGCCAGGCTAGGCAAGTAGTAAAATGGGTCACCGCATTTATTCACGTTCACAACAGTTGTTTCTGCCATACTAGTCCTCAGTCAAGCCTGATCGTCATCACCTATTGATTTGGAAACTAATAAAGCCTCGTTTAATTCCTACTCCTAATTTCGTCGGATTTTATTAGATCTCCTCACATTTTAAACCAAAGTTTAGCCATACATTTGCATAACAAATTATGAGTTACTATATCTAGCAAAAATGTGGCACCAACCCTTGCTATAAGGTATGGCAATGCTCAATACCAGCAAAGATAAAAAAAATTCTATGGAGGGCCCTCTACGGATCGAACCATCGCATGCCGGGCCGTTCTTACAGATCGCCATATCAAGACCAGTCCCCATTGTCCAGTCTGTTCCCATGGCGCGGAGAGGACTTGAGAGATGCATTATTCTCATGTGACCGAGAACGGCAACTGTGGAAGGCCCTTGGGCTTAAACATGTTATTGAGAGGGATCTGCAGTTTGATCGTGCTGGTCAATCATCCCTAAAACATCTATCATGTGA